>NC_056726.1:842065284-842226332 GCF_019279795.1 Protopterus annectens | reverse complement strand
GGGGAATCAGGTGATGGTAGGGGGAGAGGATGAGATAGGAGAGTTGGGATTATAGTAAGGGGTGATAAACGGAATCAAAGGCTTTGGAGAGGTCAAGGAACAGAGTAGAAACTATTTTGACAGAGTCATGGGCAAGGTTTATAGAGTCTAGAAAGGTGAAGAGGGCAGTGATGGCATTATGCCCGGGATAGGAACCATGTTGTGCAGGGGATAGTAGGTTGCTTTGGGTCATATAGGACATCATTTGGGATTGAATACATTTCTCCATGATTTCTGATAGTGTGGATTGGATGGCTATGGGCCAAAAATTAGAAACATCACTGTTTTTGCCTCCTTTATGGAGTGGAATGATAAAGGAGTGTCTCCATAGTGAGGGGAATGTATGATTCTAGTATGGATCAGTTTAGTAAGATAGAGATGGGATGGGCAATGCTGTCTGCAGACAATTTGAGGAAAGTTATGGGTAGTTTATCTGGGGCAGGGGAGCATGGTTTGAGTTGAAGGAGGAGCTTCTTTATTTCGCTTAGAGACAGGAGAGAAGCTAAAAGTAGGAATAGGGGTAGTCAGATTGTGTGGAGATGTAGAGGGGTTGGTTGGGGGAGGAGGCTGAGAGTGGTGAGAAGCTGGTGGTGAGTTTAGCTATAGATTCTATGAAGAAGGTATTGAAGTTAGAGGCATTTTCTAGATCAGTAAGGTTCAAATACCAGGTTGCACTAAGGTTGCAGTAAGGTTTAAACACTAGCTTGCACTGGCAGGTAGAAGTTGACAAAACAGTAAAAGCCGCTGGATTCGTTGCAGCCTTTGACCTCTCATTTGATACCCATATAGCTGCTACTGTCTAAAAAGCATACAGAGTTACCGATTTGAGGCACTGGGGGGTTGAGAGCCATGCTAAAGAACTAATTGCTCCCCTTTATACAGCTCGTACTAGACCAATTAGAGAATACCGTACCTTGGTTGTTACCTATATGTAAACTACCTGGTGCAATTGGAGAAAGTACAAGATACCTTACAAGCAAAACTTAAGAGCTTCAAGACTTTTCATATAGTGAAAGATTACAGTTACATTCTACCTTAGATGTGTCCAATGTATTGAACATTAAAAGTAAATCCTTACTATTTGAAGCTCTTCGGTTAGATTATTGCTTGCAAACAAAATGCCAGTACTCTTAAAACAATTTCTAACTCCATTTGTTGATTCATTACAAACTCTTTTCAAGTGCACAACAGCACCACTGCCTTATGCTCAAGGCAAACAGCCCGCCATTAACCATGGAGTCAACCTACTAGGTACTCGACTCAAAGTTACTACAGCTGGAATCTTGTACCCTACATTCTACTAAAATGCATGAAAAAAAACTTCATAAAATTTGTGTCACTCCTCACAAACTTTGCTCTCTCTCTCTGCTACAAGACCCTTCCTCCAGTCCAACAGATACGCTTTCACTACAAGTTCTCCTGCTGATTAGCAGACTCTCCCTCCCTTTGCCAAAGAAATCCTCAACTTGTCCAATTTCAAAAATGATCTTAAACCTATCTTCAGCAGTAGGACTAATGTGTCTGTCTCTACAAAGGAGCACATCACCTAAAACTCTCAACTCTTACTGTCTTGCACCCTCCATCTTCACCATCTGCCTTCCTAGTCTGCCAGTTAGGGCAGAGTAATAAGATTGAGCTGTTAACGAGCTGCTTGATTTGACTCCCTCAGCCTTCATTTATTTACTGTGTGGCTCTGATAAACTCACTTAACCAGACAGTGATTTTGGGCAATTAGGAAACTGGGCTAGGCTCCTCAATGTTTTCCTGAGCTACATGCCTAGTAACTACCTATGAACCACCTAATATTGCACAGTTGTAAACATAGTATTGCTTGTTGCCCATGACTTGACAACTGTTATTTTGGTAGCTTATAAATCCTAATACTTGTACACTTTTTTCTCTACTGTACACACTGTATGTTGGTCTTTTGTTCTTTGTATGTGACACTTCTGTTTTCCCTCCTCTTTTCACCTGGGATATGCCTGGACATGGTCAGCTGTCATCAGTGCACTACCCCAGGAACTAATATAAATAAAATAAATAAAATGGATTAACCTTTGGTGATCTGAACATAAGAGAAGATGCAGCCTCGATAAAAAAAATACTACTATCAAACTGCATCAAGAAAGTTGGCAACTCCGTATCTCACACTTCTACATCTAAGAAACTCCTGCCCACCCAGCACCTGCATAAATTTAGGCCATCAACTCATACCTTCAGGATAATGGATACAAAGCCATCCACAAGTTCTTGCAGGGGATCCAGTGCAGCCAGCCAATAGGCATTGAGCTTTTTCACCAAACCTATGAATCAACTGACCCATGAATCCATAAACAGGCATTACACATGCTACACAGCTCTGCTCATTTGGTTAAATTAGTGAATACAAACTGGTATCTGAATAAATATAAAACGACAGACTTTCAAGGAAATTAATCACTTGCTTTTATACAAATATCGAATTATTTATATAGGTGAAGGTCTCAAAAGACAGTTAAGCAAATGTTTAAATAAATGTGATTAAATACACAGGTGAACCATTAGGAAAAGGAATATTATAAGCAAGTGAATGGAAGCTATTGCTACCATTTCAAAGGGGAACCAGCAGTAATAGAAAGATGCTTAAGACTTCTACAGCAGAAACTCCTAATGTGATCCTTAACTACTTGATCTGAATACATGGCTAAACGGTATAAAGTCAAAGTCAAGTAGTAGCCTTAGCAAGAAACAGGAAATGGAAGCAAAACTGGTTGATGAAATATATACAAGTATGAGAAATGTATGCAGAAATAAGAAAATCTGATTGTAAGAAAGTAGAAATAAAAAAGAAAATAGAAGTAGGGAAGAAGCACTAAGGTGTGGGGTTTGTAGCGAAATGGGAAAAAGAAAGAGGAGGGATAAATCCCACATAGAATTTTTGTGTTTCAAATGGATTTCTTCTGCATAAAGTGACAACCTGACAGATGACAAACAAAAAACGATGCTTATAAATTACAAGAGTCCCTGCAAGCAAAAATGAAAAAGAAACTAACTTTTCTTAGTCCACAGAAGTATATTTTTACATAATCTCACACTAAATGGATATAAAAATGATATTCGCAAGGACACCCTACATCTGAGTAAGACACTTAACCAAATCAAAGATCCCAAGGTTACCTCTTGGTGTTTTGTTACTAAGTTCACAGTATCAATGTGCAGTATCTTGGAATAATACCAGAAGGCCACTCTATAGGCCCAGCACAGATCTCCATAACAGACATACACCTGGGATTCACAGCACATAACTTGGTTAGTATTCCCAAAATCCTAGCAATAAGGTAAACAACACAAGTCCTATTGAGACGCACACTCTCAGTGTCTTCACCAGGGACCCACAACACGTAACTTGGTCAATAACCCTGAAATAATACCAAGCAGATCACTGCACACACACTATTCAGTCCTGCACATATTTCTACGACAAATATATACATAAACCTGGGACCCACATCAGACAACTTGTTTAGAAACCCGAGCAGCACAGGGGCACAGTGATAGGATCTCTGCCTTAAAGCTCCAGGGACTGGAATTCAATCATGACTTCCCTGTTACTGTGTGGATTTCTACACGTTCTCCCAGATTCTTTGTGTTTTTTCTCCAGGTATTCACTTCCCCAAAAAAGTTAGAAGACTGGCAATTGACTATACATATTGTATTAACCCTCGCCTTTGTAACGTGGATCATAGATGGAAAGAAAGAGTCAGAGAAGGACCAGTTCTCTTAGCCAAGAAGGAAGACTGATTTTACAGATCTGGAACCTGTAAAGATCTCTACAACAAACATGAAATCTACATCATACAACTTAAACAGTATCCTTGACATAATACCAACAAGCTCACTGCATAGGCCCTACTGAGACCTGTACAGATCTCGGCAACAAACACGTCTATATCTGGAATGTATACCATATAACTTGATCAATACCCTTGAAATAGTATCAAGAAGGTCCCTGCACAAACCCTGCTGAAACCTGCCCAGAACTCTACAGCATATACATCAGCATCCAGGACCCTCATCACATAATTTAGTGTAAGAAGTGCACCTACTCTTGCATCAATCAGTATTTGTACACCACATTAGATCACTGGCAACCTGACCCACCGTGGCTACCAGCCAATTTCCATCTCAACCTGTATCCTTTTGTACAGATCAGTCAACAAACACAAAGCTCATTACATCTGGCCTGCCCTTCTGGACACCAGATATACTGCTTGGGTCCTAGGATGGACTTAGAAAAAATGTTAGAAGTGGGTCTTGTATCACAATATGGGAAATGAACATCAGCCTTAACTTTCAGTCCTCCTACAGTCAGTGTTGTGTCACGTCTCCTCCCCTGTTAAATGAAATGTGTATAAATTATGGTCACGGATATCTTTTGTAGATTGTATTCATCCCCTACAGGTTCAGGGAGTCATTGGGGTGCCATGGTGGGGTAATTACTTGCATTTCCGTGTACACTTTGATTTAGTTCTTATTAAATCATACTCATGTTGGACTCTTGTAGCATTTCCTGATAAAGTATATTGTCCTTTACATTTTATGCTAGTTGCCTAAACAGAATACTGCCTGTTTATTTTTATATAGATTTGTATGACTTATCAAGTATATACAAGATAATTACCTAACTTGTCAAGTATACACAACACATTTTGATTACAATTACTATTTTCTAAAACAATACAAGAATCCATGCCTGCTGGTGTTAATCCTGCACTCTGTTTTTATTTTCGTACATGACTACATTAAACTAAAGGAAACTTTGACTGCTTCACGTGCATTAACAAATGTTGACATAGGATGTCAGATTTACTTCTGCAAGTAAAGATGCCACATTTTACTTTTTCTCTTAACTATACAGGTAGGGGCATTTGTTTAGCTACAAGCTGGGGGGAGGGTCAAGTTTAGCTATGGATTAATCTATTAAGGTTTATTTACTTTTTATCTTAACTATACAGGTGGGGTATTTGTTTAGCTACAAGTTGGGGGGAGGGTCAAGTTTAGCTATGGATTAATCTCTTAAAGTTTATCTGCTGTTATACAAGGGAAGCATGGAGTTTCTAGTCTTATTTTCCCTAGTTCAGTTTCATATCTGGATGTCGGTCTATGATTCGGTGTCTGCAGACAGGTAAGCTTTTCTTCTACAGCCTATACCTGCACTTAGTAAAATTATGACCTGATTAAAGTAGATTCATTACCACTGCATAATACTTTCCCACTCTTTTTAGATGCACACCTAAGACAGTTGCAATCATATATTGTTCACAGACGAGTCTGTACCTGAATTAACAGTATTTTCCTTGAATCTGACTACATTATTTCTCTCCTCTGACTCAGCCATTTCTACTAAATAATGCATAACTTTCAGCAGCTTGCAACCTCAGTGAAACTATTCATTCAGTTTCTACTGATCTAATTTTTTTTGTGAATGTGTCTGTAACATTCTTAAAATGTTAACACTTATTAGAATTTGTATTCATTGAAGACAGCTCATTTTCCTTATACTAAGTATTCAAGGATGCATACATCTTTCCTAACAAGCTTCAGTTAGGATCTACAATTATTCTACCCTACAGCCAGCTGTGTACTCCCTTACTACCACCTTATTGCAGTATACAAATTAATAATATACATTAACGGTCATCTCCTATGTACATCAATTAAAAGTTAATCACATATTCAATGTCTTTGTAAGTTGCAGTGAAACCAGTGCCCACAGCTGCTAAAGATCAGTTGTATAAGTTAACTTACCTTAACAAAATTTATTTATTTATTTATTTTACATTTGTTGACTGGGCTAGTCTAGCTGGACATATATCCGTTTACAGCAGAGGCCCGGGGAGAAAAGCTCCAGTACAGATAAAATCACAGTGATTTATAACAATAAAAAAAATTTTTTCTTCATAGAATTATACAAGGTACAAGAGAGGATAGCAATAACATTTAAAAACTTGTAAGTCAAGTTCTACAAAAAAAAATAAGAACTAAATACTAAAGTTAAAATAATAGAAGGCATACCTTAAGATTCCACTCTCAACTCTAGAAGGTATCAGGTAGGAGCTCAGTAAGGGGACAGGAAGAAAAATTAGGCGTATTGAGACATACTTTCAGTCGGGATTGGTACAGGGACATAGCCATTGAGATGTAAGATGTTCTTTGACTTGTCTTTTGAACAGAGAGGTAGACTCTAGAGTAGCTATTTCTTGAGGGAGTAGATTCCAGTGTTTACCTATGGAATTTGAAAATAACGCATCCCCAGCTTTATTGTATGATTTAGTTATGGATACTAGGAACCTATTGGCAGAACGAAGTGTGGCTAGGTTCTTATATGGAGAAATAAGTTTAGCCAGGCTCGGAGTATTATCAGGGAAATGAAGGGTCTTATGAATGATAAGTAATTGTTGGTAGAGTAGGTGGTTATTTAGTTCTAGCCAATTTAGTTGTTTGAGGTTGTGACAGTGGTGAGTTCTAAGGGGAGTAGCATTAATGAATCTAGCTATACTGTTATAGCAGGTAGAGAGTTTGATGATGTTATTTTTAGATAGTGTGGTATATATAGCTGAAGCATAAAAAAGGGTGGAAAGCAGGTGGGTCTGTGCAATGGTTTTTCTAGCTGCTGGGTTAAGGAAGAGTTTAATTCTGTAGAGTGTCCCAATTTTTTTATTAACAGCTTTAATAGTAGTGTTAATTTGGTCATCAAAGTTAAGATGGTTGTCAATGGTTACACCTAATAGTCGAGTGGTGTTGTCAGGGTTAATACAGGTAGAATTATTTGAGGAGATAGTAAAAAAAGGTGTAGGAGATTTATTAGTAGGAGTAAAGAGAAGAAGCTTTGTTTTTTGGGGGTTAAGGAGGAGGCAGTGCTGCAAAAAACATTTTTCAACGTTATTCATGAATGTCAAGTCATTCAAATGATCAGTTGCTGCAGGCACCTAAGCTATAGCAGTTATATTCTGCATATGATACAACAGCAGGTCTACTTCCAAAGCTTTAGGGCATCTTCCACGCGCCCAAACCATTAGTCAGCTTGGCATGAGCTGACTAAAAAGATTGGTATGGCTACCAAGTCCATTACAGCTTTAATGCCAAACAAGAAAAGGACACTAACCCCCGAGAGGACATTGCTAGGAAAAGCAAAACCACATATCCACACGCGGGCATAAAAACGCACCAAAAAAAGCAAGGCAGATAGTGGGAGGGAGTGGCTACTGCAGCAGTGATCATTTGAACAACTACTGTTACAATACATTTACTTGCACAGCTGTACTGTGCTCTTTATGTTGACCACTCCTGCAACAGCCTAAAATATAATGGTAAATTACCACAGATTAGAACAACTAAGTGGTGAAAGGGGAAAGAGTCTGAAGCCCCTAAAGAATGGTCCTAGCAAAGCCTATCCTGGACCTGGAAAAGGAATATAGTTTGTATTGCTTTGAAAATCATGCACAGTAGAGTATGCCCTGTGTGGAACAGTTTTATTGTGGCGAGTATATCAAAAGGTAATACCCTTGAACAACCATTTGGAAAAAGTCTGCTTTGACACAGGCTGTCATTTATCACCTACACTCAGCCCGAGGATGTACCAAATCTGCTGATCAACAAATTTATCTCAAATTTCAACTACCCATCACCCAAGTTACCACTCCACCGCCAATTCTCACCAAAGAAGAGGTTGCCACTGCACTCTTTAAAGCTAAAAACACGGCTTAATCAGGGCCTCATGATATACTAGGTTACCTCTTAAACAGCTTAAATCGGGAATTATCAGGCCTGTTTGGATCTCTATTTAACCACAGCCTCCAGACTGGCTTTGTCCAGACAGAGTGGCGGGCAGCAACAGTCATCCCTCTGTATAAAGGGGAACCACCTACTGACCTGGGAAATTACAGACCCCTAAATTTGACTAGTCTTATATACAAGGCAATGGAAAGAATAATCATGGACTTGATGAATAATAGGAAACCTCCAAATACTGGACCTGACTCAGTTTGGCATTGTCAAGGGCATACTGAATTGGGTAGATTTCTTTGCGAAAGTCACCAAGATCATGGATGAGGGTAAAACAGTAAATACCACTACCTCAAGCTACCCAAAGCATTTGACACCAATTCCCCATTCTGGTATTATAAATAAACTCACAAAACTGGGCATAAATCCCTGTGTCACCAGATAGACAGCCAATTGGCTCATGGTCAGGACACGTGGTTAAATCAGGTGAATCCAGATCCAGCAAGAGGCCAGTTTCTAGTGGTGTGCCACAAGGCTCAGTGCTGGGGTCACTCCTGTTCTCTTTAGTTAAAGCTAATGTGGAAGGCCTCTGGATGACAAAAATCTGCTGATGACTGCAAGCTGGGGACAATCACTGAATCCTCCACCAATTTAGATATCCTTCAGAAGGGTCTACATCAGACAAATGATTGGTGCCAGAACCATGGTCTAATACTAAACGAGAAAAAATGCATCCTCATACCCTTTGGGAAGTCAAATACCCCTGCAAATTACAACAGTAAATGCAAGAGACGAGAGATCTAGGTAATCATATAGATAGCGGTCTGAATTTTGACCATCATGTGTCCACAGTGATGAGAAAAGTCCTATGTGGCAACATTTATAAATGCAAGATATCTAGATCCAGCCCTCATTAGACCAAAAATAGAGTACAATGCTCTATTCGGCTTGTACCAGAGTAGGTACTTATACCAGCTGGAGTAACCTCAAGAGGTTCCTCAAAACAAAATGCAGGGTGTAAACATGTCCTAGGAGGATAGACTAAAAGTCCTATCCCGTTACTCTGTCTCTTACTGAATATTAAGGTGTGACCTATGCCTGACCTACAAGGCACTCACAGATCCAGCCCCGATGGAGCTGCAATGCATCTGCAAGTCAAACAGTATGAGGGTCACCGAATCTAAGAATCTAAACTTAGTCAGAAACTCAAACAAAACATACTGGAGAGACAGATATGTATCTCAGATTGCCCCTTCTTTGGAACAGTACTCCTATTCAAGTTAAGCAGAGCCCTTCCCTGGCCCTCTTCAAATGCATTTAGATCAATGGATGGGGACTCACAAATTCACACCTGGGCTAGGGCCAATGCCCATTACAGACAGGGGCAATCTGTAAAATACTCACGGTATAGGAACAAACCTGTGCCATCTTCTTGCCCTTAGAGACTGTACATTGGGTAAAATTGGGTTATATTGGCTAGGCTTGTAAGAGCTCTTAAGCCTTTAGCCTAGTAATCTCCCATGAACCTATGAACTAAGTTGCGACTTCTGGAATACTTTGAGTCCAACCCCTTCCAGAAAGCCATAGATGAAGCAAACGCCCTGGTAGAGTATGTCTTGACCCTGCCTGGAATAGTTTTGTTGTCTTGAGTATAACAAAAGGGTAAGTTTATTTATTTATTTGTCTTTGTTTACTGGGAAAGTCTGACTGGGCAATACCGATTTTCGGCAAAGGCCCAGGGAGAAAAGCTCCATTTGCTTACATTGCATTATACTAAGTTCTAGTTAAACACAGAGTAGTTGCATTTCTATTTACATTTATACACAAACAGTAGTCACATTCATACATTCTAAGATATTACAGAGGTGGAGGTTACTAAAGAGAAAGCCACGTACAACTTAATGGACTGTACAGGTAGCAGTAATGTATAAAAACTGTTGCCAGTTCAGTGACAGGTTGAGAGTATTATGTTTAAGGAGAGTATTTCTAGAGTACTGTATGGTGAACACAAAGTCTTAACCTTGTGATATGCATGTACAGGACCAGGATTGGTTAACATATTGAGCTTGTTTGAGAGTTTTATTTGTGTGGGGATGCTATTCCAGAGCTTAGCAACATTTTGGGAGTACAGTGAGTCTCTTGCAACATTATTTGACTTATTTGTAAGTTATGGGTGGCGAAGTGGCAGCACTGTCACCTCGCAGCAAGAGGTTCTCTGGTTCGATTCTCGGCTTGAGTGCCTTCTGTGTGGAGTCTGCATGTCCTCCCTGCATTCGTGTGGGTTTCCTCCAGGTGCTCTGGTTTCCTCCACACGTTACAAAGACATGCGTTTAGAGCATTTCTCCCCTGACCTCCACTGAAAATTGGCTTTTTTTCACAAGTCATACTTTCCTGGTAAACAAATGTTAAATAAATAAAATAAGAATTTGTTACTAGAGCAGTGGTCCCTTGCTGGACAATAGGCCAGTAATAATGTTTGTAGTGCAGGGCATTTCTTTGGATGATGAATGAGTTTATGTGCTGTAGTCCATCGTAAATATGTTAGGTAGTTGTGTAGTTCAAGCCAGTTTAGTTTCTTAAAGCTATAGAAATGTTGGGTTGCATGAGAGATTGGTGGCAAATTTAGCTATTTTATTGCATCAGGAGGTATATTTTCTTTCTTTGAGTACTGTTTAAGTTTGTTAGGACAGCAGCAGTGTATAAAAGAGTAGGCAAGCAGCATATAAAAGAGTTTGCAATAAGAAGGTGGTGGCTAGAGTTTTTCTTGCAGTACCTGTAAGGAATCCATTAATCCTATAAAGGCAGCCTAGTTTCTGGTGTGTAGGTTTAATGGTGTGCAGCATTTGCTGGTCATATTTGAAACTGTTACCTATTATAATGCCTAGAAGTTTGTGAGCTACAGTTTTAGTGAAGGTATTATTTGCTGACTTTATGGTAAAAGATCGTTTTTGATTTTTGGCAACTTTTCGAGGCAAAAAGCAATAGCTTAGTTTTTCTGAGGTTGAGTAGCAGGTATGATTCTTTGAGCTAAGTTTTTGCAGAGGCGAAATATTTCTGGGTAATGTCTTGGAGCTTATTTATTGTTGAGATTGCACATATTGAAGTTGAGTCATCTGCATACTGAACTACATTAGGATGGTGAGTGTAGGTGTGGTGGTCATAAATAAATATATTAAATTGCATTAAAATAGGACAGGACCCAGGACAGAGCCTTGAGGGACACCTATTGTAACTGGTTGAAAAGATGGGTAGGTTTGTTGTCATTTAACGGCTTGTTGTCTTCCAGATAGGTAACTAGGAAAACCACAACAAGGAGTACCGTGAAAGCCCTATTGGTGAGAGTTGAATGAGCAGTTGCTAGTGTGAGACAGTATCAAATACCTCTGACAATTCTAAGAACATGGTAGATACAAGCAGATCATTGTTTCTACAATGGTTTATTATATTGGAAAAATGTAGTAGAGCAGTAGTGGTGGTGTGCTAGGGCCTAAAGTCATGTATTTCTGAAAGCCAGTTATTTGAGGTTAGGTATTGTATCAATTGCATATGGATGCATTTCTCTAATATTTTAGAGAGGGGAAGATAATTGCTATTGCTCTGCATGTATTCAACTCTGCAGATGTACCTCCTTTATGCAGTGGTATGATGTAGGATTTTTTTCCATATTGATGGGATGCATCTTTTTGCTATGGACCTACCAATTGTTATGGACACTGGGAAGGCTACGTCTTCTGCAGCCATTTTTAAGGTAGTCTGATTTTAGTTAGTCTACAGCTACAGAAGCAGGTTTTAGTTTAAAGAGCAACTTCATTATGAGTGAGGTAGTACTGGGGGTGGTTTTGACTGGACGGGGTAGAAAGTGGAGCAGATGCATTAGTGTCTAAGAGAGATGACATTGATTGAATAAAGTAGGAATTAAACTGTATGGTGAGAGAGATCTGTCATGCTGTCTGTTTTTGGAGAGGGAGTGGCAGTCTCGCCAAGTGGAGTAGTTTATTTAGTGATGACCAAAAAAGTTTTTGAGTTGTTTTTAGGTTTGTCTTGTAAGCTGGTATAGTGTGGTTTGCTTATCCTGCTTGATATGGAGTTTTGCAAGTTTTCCAAGATGTCTGAATTGCTGGAAGGCATTCAGAGTTCTATTTTTATACCAAAAATTTCCAGGCTTTATCCCTTTTTATCATGATTTTTTGTTGTTGTTTCTTTTGTCAGCCATGGTGCGGGGTTGGACTTATTACGTACTGGTAATTATTTAAGGTCTGTAAGAATGTGTTATCAAAGTGTTCTACAGCAGTATCCAGCATCATTGTTCCAAGTACATTCCAGTTACGTTGTTGTAGTGTTTCATAGAACATATCTTTGCTGAAATTGGTTGTATTTCGTATTTAATTATAGATACGTTTATATAGATTATGGTGAGTTCTAATGGCATATGTTGGTATGTGGTCACTCATGCTATCAGAGAAGCGGCCTACTTTTATCAGTTTGTCTGGTTTATTTGTAAGATTCCAGTCTAATGTTGAGTTTCTCCCTTAAGTTTTATTGATTCCAGTACGTGTGATTTTTAATTGCTTAAAGTTGTACAAATTTATGGATTCAGTGAGGGTAGTGGAATTTATAAGTTGCCAGCCTATATTTAAGTCTCCAGGTATTATAGTTTCATGGTTAATTTGTCTGGATATCCAATACAAGAGACTTTCAGCAGTATCAATTTTTATTGCCTGATGGTATATAAATTGCTGTTAAACAACATTTTCCTATTGTTGTGTTTTTAGTAGTTTTATTAAAAGTTCAGCATCGTTACATTTGGCTATTTTCCCGTGGAAATACAGTGATTGTTAGGGTATTTGTATATAGGATTACTACACTACCTGTGCACTTGTTTTGTCTGTCATGCCCAAGTACATATTGCATCTGGGGAAGGGGGGACTTATTTTCCTTTCTTTCTTTTTTTAACCATATTTTAGTCGCTATGACTACATCAGGAGTATATGTGGCAAGTTGGGTATGTATGTCAGATTTTATTCAGATGCTTTTTGGGTTCATAGTTATAAGATGAGTTTGAGTTCCATTTTTTGCCAGGATGTATTAGGTGACTGGTTTATTTTGGGGTTGGAAGTGATGGTTTTATGAACAGTGGGACCTGGGTTGGGGTGAACATCTATGTTATTTTTTTTAATTGATATTTTACAGAGGGAAGAGTTGGTCAGTTATATTTAGGTCTTGGCTTGGTATTTGATCGTAAATTTGGATACTTACTTTTGAGATATTTAGGGATAAATAAATCAGATATGGTTTGCTTGTAGAGATATGGTGTTATGGAGAAAGACAGGCTGGGTAGATGATGCTTTTTGTGAGTATTAGTTGAAGTCCTAAGTATTTGAAGGAGGTGGATTTCATAACTGGTGATGAAGGCTAGTAGAGTGAGGAGGAACAGTAAAAATCTGAGTTAGGGGCATCTTATTTTAACTTGGGTTTTTATCTTTGTTGCAAATTACAATTTGAAAATGTTAGGAGGGTACTGGGTTGGTTGTAGAGATGTAATTTGACAGTTGTAGGAGGCAATGATTAAGAAAGACAGTTTGAGAAAGAGTCTTGGGTGGTAACCTAGAGTGAGTGTTACTATTGGGAGTAATTGGCTGCTTTTCTTTTGGAGGGAACCGATGGTATTGGTTTGAGGAATATGTAGGTGGTGCTATGGAAGTATAAATGTAGTGTAGGGGTGGGTATTGGGGGGTGGGGGAACAGAGTAAGCCTGAGCAGTAGCTGGGGTGAACAAAGCAGGTTAAGAGACAGTGACTTAACTTAAACGGCCACAAATCTGCTGACAGACAAGTAAAAGGAACAATGCAGTTTAAAAGGCCTCTGTGCTAGTCAATGAAAGTCTTGATTTTGTTGCTCTAGGGCACAATTTTAGTAGGAGAGCTAGCAGTAAAAAAAAAAAAAAAAAAAAAAAAAAACACACCTGCACTTCACTGTTTGAGCAACTGTGTAATGTAAGGAGGTTTCTATTTACTATGAAATGCAACGACCAAAGGCTACCCCAACTCCCACAGATTAGCAAAACAATGAGAAAAGGTAAGCCAGAACACCAGTGTGCAGCTCTGGAAAATACTGGCTCAGAAATGAAAGTGGTTACACAAGAGAAATAAACTTAAGGAAGGGAGACAGTGGACTGCTAAAAACAAAGGGAGCACAGATAAAGGAGAAAGCACCAATGGGACTGATGTGGTCTAAGAATATGCGGCTATTACAGTGGACAAAGTTCTTTGTTTTAGGCTGCCACTAATATTTACCATTTACGTAAAATACAGCCCACAGACTGGTGTTTAACTGCAGACTTCACTGTTACATACATATCTGCTTACAGGGACACTTTTATAGCAAAATAAAAACACACTATAGAGAAAGTTGAGTGCACCGAGTCAATGTTGATTGTGCACAAAACCAGCTCAGAGCTGAAAGTGGTTTAATAACTGCCTCACACAAGGAGAAATAACAAAGGAAGGGGGAGACCAAGGGTGAATTTCTTGAAGGCATACCGTTCCACTGAAGTAGGATATAAATACTGGGAATAGCAAGTCTAGAAGAAGTGAGGAAAATATAACAGAAATAAATAGTTTGAGTAAGAGCAGTACGAGTAATGTCAGTGTTTCTTGGGAAGTAGAGAATAAAAGCTGACCAGCAGAATGTCAGTGAAGGAGGGTGGCTATTACTTACAAACTAGGACAATGAAGCACTTGTCTTCAGACTAGTGACTATGCAAACTAAAATACAAGCATAAGACTGGGTGCCTCTCACACTTAAAGAACAAGAGGAGAGGTGGTACACAGTTTGTCCTAAATAAATGACGAATGGATTGAGTGGACTCAGACGGCCTACTGGATAAACCTGCTGTGTGTGTATGCTTTAGGGATGTTTACAGTGAATCCTGCAACTTCCTTGCACAGCTAGAGAGATAAATTGAGACAAGGAAGGAAAGAAGGAATGACCATGATATCCTTAGACAACCATTTGGAAATGGTCTGGGTTGACACCGGCTGTCACTTAATACCTTCACAAGAAATTATCGGAAGTTCTGAAAGATTTTGTTCCATCAAGATAGTACCACTGTTGTCTCCTTCTCTTAGGCATCCAATTCAGAAAAGTGCTTTCTTCTTCAGGGAGGAGATGCTGCATCAGACAGTGCTTCCAGTGGGGGGGAAGCAGGAATACAGACTCTCTGCCATTTTACCAAGTATTCTTTGGTGAAATACTAAGTCAGAACTGGAACAAACACCCTAGAAGCAAACATTAGGCCCATTTGGCAGAAATGCAAGAGTTTCAACTATCCTAATCTTTTCCTTGAAATGAGAAAGTCATCTCCTTCCCAGAAAAAGATACAGGGAAAAAACAATTGGGATATGCAGAGTGGGACAGTAGACCTTAGAGGAGTGCACTCAAGGCCACCTCCCAGCATCCAGAAATAAACATATGGCAATGATGCAGGAAATAATTCCAATGAGACCTGGCAAGACTGAGATGTAAGTATTCCACTGTTGCCCTCCACTATCTGCAATAGCAGTTGGGGCTAACATAGCACTGCTCCACAGTCAATCACATGGTCTTGCAGGACTGAGGGTTGCAATGACCTAACAATCTCTTCTTGTAGAAATTTTAGTTGTTAACTCATTGCCCGTTTTCCACTGGCACTTAGATGATAAGTCCATGACTTCTGAAGATGGTTCTCATTCAGAGGCAGAGGCAGTCACCCCTTGGCCTAGAGCAAGGATTTTACATGCTAGTAAGGCCTTTAAATTATCCAGTCTTATGATTTTTGCCAAGGCACAACATACATTGAAGATGAAAGGTCTTTGGTGGTATCTATCTGCTACAACCCCACATCATCAGCCTTAAAAAGATCTCCAAATTCACAAACGGCAACAGCACAATAGAAGAAAATGCCCAATCTTGGTATTTAGGACAGCTTTGACAGTTGCATGCATGCATGACACTTACAGGTTCATAGGAGTTTACTAGGCTAATGACCACAAGGGCCTTTTTAAGCCTAGCCAAGCATCCCAAATCTGACGAGTTTTGATACCCTTGATAAGTGTAAGCATGGGCCTGGGAGACAAACCATTTACAGGCTTCCTGTTTGCATCAGAGACATAGGTGCCAAACCAGGGATGAATTTCCGGTTTCCCGTCCAATTGTCCAAGTTGCACTTGAATTGAATTAGGGAGGAACTCTGCTTCACATGGATGGGGAGCCTGTTCCATAGACAGGGTAGTGTCTGGGATACAGACCTCTCTCTCCAGCAGGTCCTTTTTATATCACAGGCAAGGTTTAAAGTCTTTAGAACGTGTAATTCTGGTACTGTTTATTTTGTGGATATGCAGGAGGTCCATCAGAGTGGGGTCTGACAATGCCCTTCATGCCAGGCATAGATCTCCCCTCAACAGCCTGTAGGAGACAAAATACAGGGATAGGGCCAAGAGGCAGTCTGCAAAGGACTTATTACTTATTCTCTGTATTCTTTTAGTGAGGAGCCTCTGTGGACGTCCTTATGGACAAGTTTCCAGTCATCCAAAGCGGCAAAAAGAACAGACAATGACAATTGTGCTTGCCCCTTCATAACATATGCCCTATTAGCAGCACGGGAGAGAATGTCTACCTGTAGCATAAATTTCTACACATTGTACAATGCAGAGGAAGTGATCCTTACGATGCACATCTACCTGTGTCATGCTGCATGCTCAGAGTTATGGCCATACTAAAGAGAATACTCTTTTTTTTTTTTTTTTTTTTTTTTAAAGAAACTACCTAGAATGTTTAGAACACAAAGTTAAGGGTTATTTATTTTATGTCCTTTTTAATGTGTTCTGCCTGTCAAGTGTCAACTATCAGTCTCCACCCATGACCCCGCTGATGCATTCGTTCCTCTTCAGGCAAAAAGCTTACAAGGGAAGCCAACATCCATGGCAGTCATAAGGGTTTTCTGCTTAGTCCTAAATCCTTTTGTCTTCTGTGGCAATCAAATGCTTCTGCCTCAAGTACTGAAATAAACATGCTCATAACTGTCCATGCCCAACTCTGGCTACAGCGTGCACTGCTTATTCTGAACTTCTCAGAGTGTCAGCGTTAGCAGTCTGGGTGGGGTGAGCAGAGTTCAAACCCTCATTCCCACCTCTCATCTACTTCTCTAACACTCGCATCATTAGCTGATCACGAGTCATGGGTGCTGCAGTCAATACTTAATCCTTCTGCACCAGAGCTGCTGCAAACAGCAAGACTTTGTTCATGCATAAAAAAATACCAGATAAGTTTTCATGTCTAAAGATAAACAATCCTTTCCATGTCAGTACGTGACAGAGGGGAGAGGAGACAGAGAGAAAAGCAGAAAACCACTTTCAACCTAAAAACTTTTGGATAACAAACAGTTTTCTGACTAACACAATAAAAGGCAAGATTGCAGAGGTGAAATCCTGAAAGGATTTTCTAGTAATGCTGTACTACCAAAAAATATAAAGACACAGTTTTAGAAACAACTGTCTGACAAAAAATGTGTTTCAAATATATAGCTGGTACTCATCCATTTCCAGAAAATGTAAGCTAAAAAGAATTCACACAGAGAATTACTTACAAAGTAATAAAATATTCTAGAGAGTACAGAAATGTTGGCAGGTCAAACCTGCAAGACAAACCCAGTCGGCTCTGTGGTATGATAGATAAGACACCAGACTGTGACCCAGGATTGACTAGTGGAAAAGCAGTCATGAAGACTGTAGTATCCATTGTCAGCTTGTTCATCTTTGGGGGAAGAAGACAGTTTGATCCGTAGGACTGATTACTCTTGGCAGAGGCCAAGCAGGCTGCACCAAAACAAAATGGATCAAGCCGTATTCAAAGAAACTGCCAAGCCTCACTGCATACTAAAAATGGAGAAACATGGAAGTTAGCATAAGGAAAACAGCCAAGCCTTCTAACCTTTACATTGGCAGAATATACATGAAACTGCCATGGGGGGTTAGGGCTCAGTGAAGAATGCCCCCATGGCAGCACTGAAAATGTAAAGTTGTCAGGTTTGTGGGGAAAAATGGCAAGAAAGACATAAGATTTCTGCAGTTAATGATTTACAGGATTACGGGGGGAAGGGGAACTGACAAGAAAGACTGCATATTTTTCCCTTAGAATGCCTGCAGTTACCACACTGCTCATGCCACTTAGTGGTTACAGCTGCTAATTGAAGATAAAAATTGTCATTTACTGCTGGAAGGTCTTCAATTAGTAGGGATGCCTAGGTGCATGCATAACCAATGTGGAATAAAACAAGGGAGGAAAACATTTTGAGGTGCTGGAGATGAAAATGAAAGCCCAACCTGTATGACAACATGCCAGCTGAAAGGTCAATTAAAGTGTTTAATTTCTACGTGCAGCATACACTCAAAGACCAGTTTATCTTGTTTCCAAGTCACATACTGAAACATACACTTATTTTGCTTCTATAAGCAAACTTATTTTGCTGCTATCAAAGTGAAGAATAGTCTTTTTTTGCTAATTCTTGGTCAAAGTAGAGTCTCACGAGTAATGCACAAAATGCCAGGTATGCATCTGACTTTTCAAGCAAGTGTCCTGTTTTTAATATGCATGGAATTATGCAAAACCCATTAACACACCAGTATTCAATGTGACACAGAAACACATGCATTGTTTACAATATGTCAACAGGTTTTCTTTTATTCTTCTTTCCTGTTAATTTTGAAGATACTGAAAAAAAATATTTTGAGATTTACTGCTTGGCTTCTGGTCTTACCTAATCTGTAGCCATTGCTGAGTCCTTCCTTTCTGGCAGTGCTACTTGCCACAAGTAGTAAATGCCCCAACAGCTGTCAAAAAAGCAAGTAAGACAGTTAAGTAATGAAGAAGACAGAATATGGTCTTCCAAACATGCTCTGTCATTTTATACTGTAATACAGCATGGACCATTACCAGTAACCATACTGTAGTACAGCATGGACCATTACCAGTAACCGTACTGTAGTACAGCATGGACCATTACCAGTAACCGTACTGTAGTACAGCATGGACCATTACCAGTAATGGTACAGCATGGACCATTACCAGTAACCATACTGTAGTACAGCATGGACCATTACCAGTAACCATACTGTAGTACAGCATGGACCATTACCAGTAACCGTACTGTAGTACAGCATGGACCATTACCAGTAACCGTACTGTAGTACAGCATGGACCATTACCAGTAACCGTACTGTAGTACAGCATGGACCACTACCAGTAACCATAGTTATCTAGTCTCTTGAATAATTGTAATACGATTTCTTCACTATAATCTTAGATCGTGAGACAACACTTTGGTAGCAGAAATATTAGGACTTGTTCCTATGCTTGGAAATCTTTTTTTTTTCGCCTAACACTAAGACCGACCTTATGGTAGTATAAGCATTTCTTGACGTGGGTCACTCCAGTTTTTACCAAATTCCAAAACCGACAAAAACAACCAAGAGAAAGTATGCCAGTCATGATATCACCTCTAATAAGTCATTAAAGGGAGTCAGAGACTAAGGGGGACAGAAGGGAAGGGCACATCACATCTTATTTCCACAGTGTCATTTCACAGATACTAATTCATAGTGAATAACCTCACATAACTGCATGGCACAGCATACCCACTAGCATCAGGAATACTCTTCACTCACCATCAAAAGCAGATATCCAGAATGGCCTACTGGCTTTTGGTTCCAGTCAGTACATTGCGGGTAACTACTCTGGAAAAAAATCAGTTCAAGATCTGGAGACACCACCCAGTTTTCTGTGAATGACAAATGTATACAGTCAGGTGTTCATGTCCAATCAAACAGCAGTGGTCCCTATAAATGTGTAACACATCTGTTTACCTTCACAGTAAATGGGTTAAGGAGCAGCCAGGCATGCTGGCAGATGATACCACTGCCTGCAACCCTGCTTACCATACTGGCAGAGTCATACACAATCCTAAACATATAGTAACTACCTGCAGATGCTGTGCCCACTTCAGCTTTACAGTCTCTTTGGTATATCCTCTACCAGTTGGTCTAACATTCCAGAGGTTTTGTCCACTGCATTCTGAAAACCTATCATGCATCAGAAGTTCAACATCCTCATAGCTAAAGATAAAGATGCAAACACAGACTTGTCAAAATGGTCTTAAACACTTGATTCCTAATAAAGGAGGGTGAAAATCTGTGGCCTCTGAGGCAACAGGGTGCTATCAGAGCAGCCACTGAAACTCAGGGGAGGTTATGCAGACTCCACACAGAAGCCATAGCCAAGACCTTTGGTTAACGTATGTTCACTACTGGTCACCGACACTGCTGTTGGACTACCCTGAGCAGATTCCTGAATGATGAATAATATAGTAAGAAGGAAGAACATCAGTTTTCTTCATCATCTAAGATCAGGATTTTCTTAGATTAGACTGGTCCAAATTCCAAGGAATTCAAGAACTTTCACTATTCTGTACTTCTTGTAGAGGGAACAAGGATGCTTAGGGTGAATAAGAGCTTTGAGCTTACCACAAAGAAGGGCCCTGTAACACCAACATTAAAGGTTGTGAGTACCATTGTTAAATGCAACTAAATGTTAAAAATGATTGGAACTGTCCAAGGAAACATAACACAAGTCACAGGAAAAGAACAAACTCCTCAACCAGTGCTAAGGGAAAGGAATTTATAAAAATGGGCATCACATCATTATCCTCCCAACTTGCAGAAAAAGTACAGTTTTGTACCTACCATAAATGTAGATGTTCGAAGATCCACATTGCTGCAGTCCTAACACTTGGGTAGTCCGTCCGTCCACCTCGGTCGGCCGAATATCAGAGTATAGGACGGCGTCGGTCGGGGCGCATTTATTTGACTGAGATCAGAGGTACAAAAACGCATGCGCGACGCCGACGATCCTTCCTCTTTCTTTTCCCCAGATGTCAGAAGGGAGAATGGCTAAACTATAATGAAGCAGGAGCTGCAAAAATGCCCTGCAACACAGCAGTGTGGCAGCCCTGCCTGGATTTTAGAGTGAAGGTGGAAGGTGCCCATGCCTAGAAGGTATGCACTGAACTCTCCAAGTGGCTGCCAAATCCTTAGTAGCCAGAATGAGGCCTAATCCCAGCTGGAATCTCTGCCATGATGGGAATAAACAGAAAAAATGCAAAAAAATCATCCACTTAGAAATAGTTTGTTTTGTTGCCCTCTAAGAAATTGTTTGAACAAAGGATGAGAAAAACAAATGGTGGTCATATCAGTGTGAGCTGAAATTGCTGCAGCATGAATCTTAGAAAGAGAAAAAGACAAACTCCAATAACTCAGTAAAGAATATTGAAGAGCCACACAATCAGGCTCAGCTCAAACATTCAAAACTTGTTGTGGAAGTTGAGACCCTCTGGTTTGAAACACTGGGACAACAGATGTGGAATCAAGGCAAAGGGCATGGGAGGCTTCCTACTAGACTTCTCAGTAATGCTGGTACCAGTGCGCTGTGGAGCTATCAAAATCAGCCTTCATCCTCATCGTCCTGTCCTTGTCTTGTCCTGACTTCTCCTTGGGAGGAGAGGAAAGGAGAGGATGAGCATTTTTTCCAATAAAGAAAGAGCATTTCTGAAATACATGAAGATCCAGTTTCACCGATTGGGGATCATTGTCTGTTTGGCTTAACAAACATGCCTGTGAGGCGCAACTGTGCTGAAGGCTTACCTTGCCTGAAGAGAGCAGTCTCCCAGAGAGCCATTGCCACAAAATCATTTGGATAAGAAAAGATGCCATGAACCCTAAGGCTTGAAGGACTGTCCTTCCAGTCAGCCCGACTGATGAGATAGTTGATGGAAGTAAAGGGATAGACTTTTTGTTTGTATCTGGGATGCTGTATTCAGTCTCACACCCAGATGTCTGACATGTCTGGAGAGTACTACTTTTATTTTTTATTTCGCTCACATAAGAATAGGCATCTTAGCACTGCTATCACATATTCCAAATGTTGAAGAGCTCTTCCCTTCCTGAGCCAGAAGAATCAGGCAGTCGTCCAAATAAGGATAGATCTGTCCTTTAGCCTGAAGGGCAATGCAGAACTGATATAGAGAGAAGTCCCAGCTCGAAATCCAGATTCCTTCAACTCTAGTTCGATAGGAACATGAAGGTAAGGCCTTCCTGAGATCCCAAAGTACCCATCAATGATCTTTGCTAAAAGCTGCTGCCTTTAGTAGGCCAATTTCTACTAAACTTTGGAGGCTGAACTGCAAAATCGATTGCAAAGGGGCATCCAAAATCCTAGTTTTAACATGGGTCAGATAAATTTGATCCTCTCAGCCAGGCATGCGCGAAGAACTGACCCAGCATTGCAAAGAATGCTTACCACCTGTTCATATTTCAACATGTGAAACTGGCAATTCAAAGCTCTCATGGCTAGAGTGAAGAAGAACTAACTTTTTCTCCCATCTAAAAGATACTTATGAGCTTCAGGCACCCTGTAATATACCTATCCGTTTTAACAGGAGCAGGAGGCAAAGAATCAGGATTAAGAGAAGCCTCTGCAAACATCATCTTCCACCACATTCAGAACAGGAGGTATAGAAGGCCTATGCTCTGACCTTCCCATTTAAAATGCTCTGTCATGGGTGAAGGGGTCTGAAGAAAAAAAAAAGGAGGAAGAAGAGAAAGTAGAATCATCAGAATCAGAATAATGAGAATACTCCCTGCAAGTCTTCAGCCGAAGACTCAGACATCCGAGCCTCTCATAAAATCCCCCCAACACCGCATCCCTAGGCCTCTTATGGCATAGCCTCTAATTAAAGTAATTAAATCTTCTGCCATTTTAAGCATGTGCTTTTTTGGCAGAACCCTGAGAAAAGAAAGGACACACCCACAGTTTCCCACAAAATACAGTTATTTACTTTTTTGACATCCGGTAAACAACTGAGGCAAGAAAAACCAAAAGATGAAGAACATCTGAAAGGGCCAAATTCACAACCAAGGTCAAAATGAAAGCCACAACACTGAATAATATCCCAGCTGCGAAATACCAGTAATGTGCGCAGCACATCAGCAGAGGTACTGCAGCATATATCCCAAACAAGGTCCCTGTAAGAGCTGATCAAGCCAACTCATTACACTCCCAATGCATATGACCCCAGTTCACAGTTACCCTGTACTTCTCCCATCACGCCATTTGCTACCTATCTAAGGAAAAACTCTTTGAAGTCTGCTTGAGGTATGAAAATACCCATACCAACATTTTCATGCAAAGACCTAAACCTTCTGGACTTTTGTTGCATACTTGGGAGCCAACAGCATTAATCTAGATATTACTCCCTGTAAAAATAAGACAAAATACTTTAAAACAATGCCTCAAACAATGGCATTTAAATGTGCCTTATTACAGATTGCTAGCATCACACCTCAGATAAACAGTGGAACCTGAAGTCTAACAAAGGCATGGTTTTCCAAGCCTAGTCCTCAGATGCAAATGTCATTCTCTTTAACTAAACTTTATGTCACAAAGAGAAACTATGTTCATCTAACTCCTCTTTGTCAGTATTTGATTTTGCATTTTTTTCTACACTGTATTTTCTGTAAAAGTCCATGTTTCTTCTAGTGTTTTGTTACAGTTTTTTTGCACTGCATACAATGTTTTGTTCAAATGATTCTCTGAGTTGGAGGAAAATGAACATCAAAGACTAATTCTAGCTACAATACTTAAAACTGTAAACATAATACAAACTATATCAGTCAAAATAACAACAATACAGCAAAAGCAATCCCAAAGCTCAGGATGAAGGTCTCACTAGACACAAAAACAAATCACAACAAATGATGGCACCACGTTCCAAGTAAAAATCTTTATTACAGTAGGCGAGTGCTTTCACAGTGATGAGTAACTGCTTCCTCAGACATTAAAACAACATTTAAAAACCACCATTTAAATATAGCTAATATCATTTCCTATATTCAAGTGCCAATAAAATAACCAGGCAATTGAAAGCTAGTATCACTTGAGTCATATACTAAACACACAATCCAACTAATATATAACAAAAATATAACACAAAATTACTAAACATATATAAAAATAAACAAAACATGTCAATGTAAAAAATTAAATACAAAAACACCAACAAAAATCATCTATGTAGTGGCCTAACCATAAGGATGGGTCTAATTGATACTTTATCATTTAAGCCCCTAGCAGCATCAGCCCTCATCCTAATAATCCATTTTGTTTCTAAAGTTTCTGTTCTATTTTTGATATCTCCCATTCTTCTCCTGTCCAGCTTCATTTTCTCCACAACCATAAATCTAAAGTAGTGCATATTATCTCTCCCAGTGATATGTCTAGCTAATGCATTGGTCTTATTCATACTCCTGACATCATACAATTGTTCCCTGATCATGTCCTTTAGAGGTCTGTCCATCTTACCTATATAAAATGATCAGCATTCTAAACAATGTGCCAAATATACAAGGTAGACAGAATCACAAGTGGCCATAAGTTTAAACTTAAATAGCCTATTAAATTCAGGGTTAAGGAACTGTCCTGAGGTGTCTAAATAATTGCAATAATTACAATTACTACAAGGCATCATTGCAAAGCATCTACCCAGAGGAGTATCAATCTTCCTGGGATAACAATCTCTTAAGGGATTTCATGTTCTTATCTACAAAACTTGGATTATCGCCCATCTCCCCGATACGTTCATCTGCTGTTAGTATGGGCCAAAATCTTTTGTATATTTCATTTCCGTGTCTCACATTACTAGCATACATAACAGGTATTCTCAATGTATTGGGTCTCTTATTGTTAACATGCCTTGCCTCACCAATTTCTTCCTCTCAGCCCTCTCTGAGAAATAAGGTTTTGCTGTTGCTCCCCTGAGGCTGTCCACCTCCCTCAGGGTATCTGCATACCCTGCTCTCACTGTAACCCCTTTTTACAAATTTGTGCTTAAGGTCCTCCCAACTCCTTTCTAAAAACATTCTCCTCAGTACTTAACCTCAAAGCTTTCATCCCCTGTCCCTTCACTATATTGTGCAAAACATGTGAGGGATGCATACTCGTTCTATACAGGAAACTATTTCTGTAGCATTCTTTCCTGCGTATCTTGGTACTAACATGACCATCTATATTCAATACTTTCACATCCAATAAGTCTATTTAAGTTGGAGAATAGTTCATGGTAAATTTAAGAAGGGTGGTAGAACTATTAATATAATTCAAGGACATATTCAAAGCACCTGCAGTGTCCCTCCAAATTAAAAATAAATCATCCACAAAACATCGGTACATACCAATATGTTGTTTGTAAGGTCCATCTAAAATTAACTCATTTTCTCATGTAGCCATAACTAGGTTGGCATACCTATTGGCACATGGAGTGCCCATAGCTATGTCATCCTTTTGTAGATAGATATCATAAAAAAATATATATGTTATGTTCCAAAACAATCTCCATCAAAAAACATAGCAACTCTACCATTCACTGATCAAAAATATTGCATCCTAAAAGGTATTGTTGTAATATCATTACCCTCTATCATTAGGTATAGGTGTAAATAATGATTGCATATCTAGTGTTACAAATAAACTATCCAAATCATCTGTCTCCTTGAAAAATAAGTACATCTGTTCAACAAACTGCTGTGAATCTCTCAAAATTATGGAATTATTCCATAAAACTGATTTGAGTTTACTTTCAATAAAAATAGATAGGGGTTCAGTACTCCAGTTTCGTCCGGAGACTATTGGTGAAACACTCATCAATATTTGTGATAAATTTGGCTACATAAAGAGCAAAGATCCACCAAAGTTAAGTGAGCACCATCTACCACTCCAAGGTTCAGCAACAAGGTTACAATACCAAAAGATCCATGAGCACCTAGTAGTTTTGACACCTTACAGACCACTGCAAAGCCTCCATTTTCAGATGTCCGAACAACACCCTGAAGATCAAAGTGGCCGAAAAAAACAGAGGTACAACAGAGTCTGTGCCTAGCTCCTGTTCTGTGTTCTGATCCAGATGGTGAAGACCATGACCTCCTAGGCCCTCCACAAGGACAGTAACAATAGCACTACATATCATCCAATCTCAGACAATCCTCTAAGCTTAAGTTACACAGGACTTCCTCCACCAGTGGCTGCAACCAAGGCAGCATCCGATGCAGGGATGTTTGCATGGAATCTCTGAATGGGGCTAACTGAATTTTGTCACTCAGGCAAGGGAACGCATGGAGATTCTTTGCCTCCAAGACCTTGGCTACCATTGCCAACAGTTTGTTAGGGTATACAGGAAATAAGGAAAGCATAACTGGCATCAGCTTATACTGAAAGAGTTGCAAACCAAAACAAGATGAATCTCTTTACGGGCACCTCATACACTAATATGTCAAAAATATTTTTTGTCATTCTAAAATATCATCAATGCACCATGCATAAGGGCATAAGCTCCTGCAAAAGCTCCTGTAATATGACTACCCAGAATCAAACATAATGAATGTGCTAGCTACAGTTGCTGGCATCAGTGAGCTAGAACTCATTCATCCCTTCAGGACCAGAAAGTGGCAGGAATAAAACCAAATCCTTTTCTGAAAATGAAGCAGCCTCAACACCCTCTCTGAGAAGTACAGTCTGTGCTCATCACAACAAATACAAATAAGACAGATAGATCCACCCGGTGAATCTCTTTCTTGGGGAGGCCTTATCCCCCATAAAACATGGATGAAGAGTGATCACATCTAAAATACTGTTTATTGCGATGACTTGCCAAGCTAGGATAAATTGGTAGAACCTCTATCACCTCAAGGCACAGTTCCAGACTGAAATCACAGCTATGGCAGTGGAGTTGGTGGTGTTGTGGTTATCTACTTGGATAACATCCAGCATGGGGGATGCAAAACTATGTAATGCTTCACAGCTCAGACAGTAAGAAGGCTGCTTTCCTCATTAGGTATTGGCTAGCCTCAGAAGATGAAAACAGAGGTGGAAGGATGGGATTACAAAGGCTTTTCAAAAAGATGAGGATCTGTCTGCAAGAAGTAATTTACTAGGAATTAAGGTGACAGGACACAAAGCATTTCCTTGAAAAAATTGGTATTAAAATTCTTATTCCCGAGCCTCTCCTTCAAGTACCTCAGCTACATGATCCTGTACAGGCACACATTCTTTCCAGGTCTGCACCCACATAAAACTTTCAGCACATTATGAGATCCGAAACCATTACGAAAAACTTTCTTTCAAACACTAAGGCAATGCAGTAAAATAAATGCAAAAAATAAAAAATATACATAACAACAAGAAATATAACGTTACATATACATTGTCTGCTGATTAATCTAACGCATGCAGTCAAATCTGTAACTTACCTGTCTAAACCTATTAATATATAATGGCAAAGGCATGCTAATGTACACAAACACTTTACTTGTTTAAGACTAATCTAGTGATCGCTGTAACAAATACAGCCATTGAAGCATTTATGAAAAAACACAGAAGAGGTAATTAAAGAAACACAAAAAATGGTACATAAAAATACAAAAAAAAATTATATATAATGTGTGTGTACTATCTTGCTCTGAGATAAATGGGGCAGTCATTTTTAATACAAAACAGTAACGCCAACACATCTCCAATTTGTTGCTCAATCTGGGAAAAGCTAAAAACAGTGTGTGCGTGGGGTGGGGTGCAGCAAATCAGCAACAGCTTTTAAATATCAGTCTACTTTACTTAAAAAGTTAAGAGAACAGGTTTTGCATCAGCATGCATTTTTTTTTAAAATAAGTATACAATTTTGCCCCAAACACCTCTTAAAACCTCCAGGATCACAACAGTTTTGAGAGATGCATTTGTTTTAAATGTTTGCCATTTCTTTTGTTCAGCAAATACTATTCAGAAATCAGAACTTGTATAACACATTATATATATATATATTATATATATATATATATATATATATATATATATATATATATATATACACATATACACATACACACACACACACATCATATATACACATATATATATATATATATATATATATATATATATATATATATATATATATATACACACATATATACATATATATACACACACATATATTTTTTTTAAAGAGGTGCTATAAACTTAAAGCTGGATCTTTATTATCCTCAGTTCATCCACTTCGACCTGAGGAATTTGCTGCTCATAGATTAGCACTAGGCTAACTGCCCTTGTGAGCCATTTTAACCCCAGCCAATTAACCCCATGTGAGAATCAAACTCTGCACCTTGTGTACATAAGGGAAATACCTTAACCATTACGTCAACCTCCTACCCACTAATAACCTCAGGAGGTGAGTCAGGTTCCCCTGCAATCCTATTTTGACTGGTTATTGGTTGCTGCACTTTGTGTTGCTCAAGTACCATTTTTCATTTTAAGCCCAGCCAATTACACCACATGAGAATCAAAATGTGCACCTTGTGTGCATAAGGTAAACACCTTAACCACTATACCAACCTCCAATATCTCTTCCCAGTCTTTTCTAACCTCTTCAGATTTATTCTCAATAGCTATTGTGCAATATTTTATATGTTCTACTAATTATCCCTTTTTAAAAAGCAGCTTCTGTTCTACATTCAAGTAAAAAGTCTTTCAGGTCTTTCACTTTTACATTTACATCATTTACATTTGTTGACCGGGCTAGTCTAGCTGGATACATAGCCCTTTTCAGTAGAGGCCCGAGGAGAAAAGCTCCAACATGAGTGAATTAATACATTCAAAATATTCTAAAAATGACTAGTTTCACATTACATAATAAGACATAAGAAAAAATTAATAAATTGTGAACAATGTAAGGTTTCATTAGAGTAGAAGTAAGAAATAAACAAGTCTTAATGCTTTAGTAGGGTTCATGTGAAGTCAATCAAAATCTAAAGCATTAGAACATTAGCAAAACTATTTAGTAGTGTTGTTCATAAGATATGGGGGGTAATTGTTAAGGAAGCAGGAGAAAAAGAAACGGGAGGGGAGAGAAGAAAAGTAGATTCAATCAGGCTTTGAGCAGGGGCAAAGCCAATGTATTTTAAGGTGGTCTCTAAGGTGTTTTTAAATATTAGAGAGGATGAGAGTGAGGTGAGTGTATTAGGAAGTTTGTTCCAGATTCTACCCACAACATTGGAGAAGAGGGAATCGCCTGCTTTGTTATCAGAAGGGTTGCTGGCAATAAGTAGCTTATTAGCCGAGCGTAGTGTTGAAAGATTTTTATAAGGGGAGATCAGATTAGTGAGGATGGGAGTATTAGTAGGGTGGTGCAGGATTTTTTGTGCAATCACAAGTTGATTGTATTGTAGTTGATTTTTGTAGTTCTAACCATTTGAGTCGTTTAACGTTGAGGCAGTGATGGGTTCTGTACGGAGAGCCAGTGGCAAATCTGGTTATGTTATTGTAGCTAGTTTCAAGTTTGGTGAGATTATGCTTTGATAGATTGGTGAACTTAATGTTCTCCTACCCCTTTCTCTTTCCCTATACTTTAATATCAATACCGGATAGGAAAGGCAGCCTCTAGCCTGCAGTCCAAATGCCTTCTTATCCTCTTCCCATTCTATTACCTTTCCATTTCTAGTTATTTGCTTCCAATACCTTGGTTCATTTGTCAGTTTTCTCCAGTAAATTCCATCTCCTCTTGCCTGTTCTTTATACCCCTTATTGCAGTCATCCCTGTCAGCAAAATTTCCTTTCTCCATTCCCATATTGGCTCAGTTCTTACAATACTTTCTACTAATTTATGAACACAATATTCTGCACAGCTGTTGATCTCTATCCCTAGTCCCCTACTATTCTCACTCTTCACCAATGATCTATTCACAGCCACCAAGCACGCTTCTCTTATACCATACGCATATGACTCCACCCTCATCTGCTCAGCCCAAACTATACCTGAACGTCACAAGATCACAGAGGAAAGCCTTTTCATCTGTAGAAAACTGGCTATCTAATGCCCAGTTATTACTCAGCCCAAGCAAGACTAAACTCCTCATCTTCCAACCCACTAAATCTAGCCCAATTATCCCCTACTTTAATATTCTAGCCAAAGACAATATTGTCCTCTCCCCAACAGAACACACCAAACTACTTGGTGTTGAGATAGATAGAAATCTCAGATTTGACACTCATGTTTCTCTTGCCATAAAAAAGGTTCACAAAAAACTAGGTGCATTGTACAGAAACAAACAATTCCTCACCAAGACGGCCAGAATTTCTGCTGCCAATTCCCACCTAATCTCCACTTTACTCTATGCCTCTTCTATACTTACCTGCCTTAGACAAACAGATCTAAACAAGCTCAAGGCTTGCTACAATACAATTGCTAAGTTTGCCACTGGTGCATCTTATCGCAGCCACCACTGTATCACACTTAGAGAACTTGACTGGCTTGAATTCCCTCAACTTCTTCACCCGAATCAACTCTCCCTTACCCACAAGTTAGTAAACCATCCTCAAAATCGCATCCCTTCAAAACCTTCTCCAGCCCTACTGCTCCAATAAACCTCTACGCTCCAGCAGCAAAAATCTACTTCTAGTGACCAAACCCAAGAACTCAAGCAGGAGATGCACTATTCTCCTGTGTCATATCCTGATTATGAAACAATCCCCCCCAACACACTACCTTCTTGCAATAACTTCAAGACTGCACTAAAAACTCACTTAAAAAGTCTCTAGTTATGCCCATGCACCAATTCCGACTAGTAACCCTCCTTTTACATCCCCTCCCCTAGCCACCATGCCTCACACCGTCTTGATTATTGCATTCCTTCCTCTGCAGGCTCTGGCTCTCCCTTTACCCTTCCCTTCCCTCCTCATTCAATCTCTCAGACCTGTTATAACATACTTAGCTACCTCACTTCATCTCAACTCCAAATACATATCCAAACGACTTTCACCTAGCTTCCTCTCACTACTACATATATTACTCACTCAGTCTCCTCTCTTACTCCTCTATCTTCCCCTTCCATCCCATTAGCCCTTCTAGCTTGTTCCACCTTCATGTGGAGCTTCTGCTGTATATCTTTTTGAGTTTAGTGCAATATTTGTATACAAGATTTTAGGCAAGATTTAGGTATACGAGTTTAGAACAGTATCTGTTTGAGCTTAGTACTATCTGTATATACATCCTACCTTTATTCCTAGCCTTTAGCTAGATACTGGTATATCTTTTCATTACTATGCTTCATATTGTATGTATATCTAAGGTTTGCTGCAGTATGTATTATTTGCTATTGTATGTAAATTCAATTGTTCTTCAGGTACTCTGCTGCTCATTTATTGTTCTGTAGAGCTTTTCTTCACTGAAAAAGGACCTGTGTCCAGTTGGAATTTCCCAGTAAACAAATGTAAATAAATAAATCTCCCAGATCCCACTCTCTCCTTATTTCTTGAATTTTCCTGTTTCGTCATCATCCCTTTTTTGTGCATCAGCCTTAACTGTGCTGCTTTAAAATATCCCTTCAAATCAGGTACTCCTAAACTACCTTTTTCTGTTGGAAGGATCATCTTAACCCACTTGACACTTGCACTCTTCCCCTGCCAGATAAATTCCTTCAACTCTGTTTTTGACCATAACATCTCCTCTGGTTGGTAAAATGTGCCTCCCCTGTATATAAAACTGAAGAAAATAAAATATTTTTTACTGCTTGTATCTTGCCATCAATATCCATAAACAAGAGCTTACAGTTTCTGTATTATATGTTTAGTCTCTTCCACATATAATTAGTTGCCATAATAGAAGCCTTTTTAATCCATACTGCTAAATACTTCATTTTACCATACCCCCATAAATATGGGTATTGCTGAACCAATTCATGTGTGGGTACATGCTTTACAGTTATATCCTTGGTTTATCTTCATTAATGTTATATCCCTCAAAGATTGAAAACTATCTCAAAATGTCCTACAACACTGAGATGGCCTTTTTGTTTTTTATGAGATAAAAGATATAATCAGCAAATAATGCAAACATTTCTTGATTACCATACCACCTGTATCCTTGAATTTCTGAGTCCCTTATTTTCTTTACTAGTGGCTCTAAATATAAAGCACATAAAGGGGAAAGAAGACCTCCCTCCCTTATTCCTCTGTTCAGACACAACTTATCATACAGGAATCCCCACACTTTACCCCCACACTTTAATTCTCATCTCTGATACCTCATACCCTCATAATAAACCGTATTACTGCATCAGTGAATGCAAATACTTCCAGTGTCCTACTCATAAAATCCCAGCTTGCTCTGTCGAATACTTTCCCTGCATAAAAGACCCACCAACAACAGCAGTATTTTTCTTACATTCTGCTTCCCTCTGCATTGTCACTGTTCTTTTAATGTTGAAAAAATGTTTGCCTTCCCTCCACAAAAAAAACACATTGATCCATATTCATCAGTTTTGGCAATACCTTTGCCAATCTTTTAGCTATTATAGACATAATCACCTTATAAACATGGTTTAAAACTAAAATGAGCCTACATGAAACTGGGTCTGATGGCTCTTTACTGTCTTTAGCTATTAAAGCTACCACAGCTTTCTTCAGGATGATGTTGCCTCCCCTAAACCCTCCAGATCTATCACTTTCTTTGTTCTTAGCTTCCAAACGCCCACAGGAATACCATCTATTTCAAGTGACTTTTCCTATAGATTGATTACATGGCATAATTTTTATCAAATCTTCTCTTATCTTAACTGTTATTTGTTAAGCCTCAACTTCCGTCCTTCATAAATATTTCCATTTGTGCTCTTTCTTGATTGCCATGTTTTTCTGCTTTATACAAATTTTCATACAATTTCTGAGATAGCTCTGACACCTGTACAGGATCTTGGCTATTTTTCTTGTTACAGACTCCCTAAGCTTGGCAACAACCCTTTCTCTACTTTGTCACCCAAGTTGTTGTACTAAATGTTTTTCTGCCTGGAGTTAATCAAGAAACAGTTGCTTAACAGCAATCTTTCTACACTCATGAATATTATCCAAATAACTCCTTGTTTTCTCCTTAGCTATCTGCAATTGTGCCACTTTCTGCAAGATTCCCCTTATTTTGCAATACTTCAACTTTGGTCAGCCCCTCTAAATAATTCCTGTTACTTCTTAACCGTATTTTCCCACCCTATTTTTAAACTCTACTTTCATTTTATCTCACTCACTAGCTCACTAGCTATAACTTATGAATACATTTCTATCTTCTCTAATAATTCTTGAATAATTTCCACTAGCCATTCATTAAATTCCTCTGTTATGTCAGGATGTGTTAGTGTCTTATTTGTACTTCATTATCCTCAGTTTTTATCTCGGCCACAGTGGTGCAGTGGTTAGCATTGTCGCCTCACAGCAAGAGGTTTTCCGGTTCGATTCTCGGCTGGAATGCCTTCTGTGCGAGTCTGCATATCCTCCCTGCGGTCAAGTGAATTTTAAAGACATGCAGGTAGGTGCGCGCGTGCGTGTGTGTGTGTGTGTGTGTGTGTGTGTGTGTGTGTGTGTGTGTGTGTGTGTGTGTCTGCGCACGTGTGCGTGAGCGCCTTCTGTGAAGGTTGGGTGCTGGGCTGGCAACCTGACACTGTAAAATCTTCACTGCCAATCAATCTGCAGACAGGTGATCCGCTGTGGCAACCCCCAACTATGAAAAGCAGGAAGACATTGCTTTTTGCTTACCCTGCATTTTTATCTTGGTTATTATTGTTACATGATCTAAAATAGTTATTGGATGTATGTTAAAAGCTATTAAATACACATGTTCCTGTGAAATAATCTGTATATAGTCTAGCCCAGTCATTGTACTTTAAGAAATAATATGCAACTTCTCTCAGCATCCCTACTGAATTCATGTCTTCCATACCAAATATTTTCATAAATTTCTTAAAAATAAATCTACCTTCTTTTGTTATATTTTCCCATTTAAGTCCCCCAGATACATCCTAACTGTTGCAAATCAATTTCCAGTCCCCACCTACAAGTAATATTACTTACTGAGAGCTGATAATTTCTCCCCAAATTTTCTTAGGCCCTATAATAGCAGTTTTAGGTGCAATATAAATGCGCCAGCATAATCTTCCTCCCTTGTTAGTAGCCCACATATTAACATAAATCCACTATATTTTCCCTCTATCACTATTAGAGCTCCTCTAGTAATTAGTATAAGTACTCCCAGTTTCTTTTGTCCCCGATAGTCTGTTGAATATCCATCCTGAAATCCTTTATCAGATTCATATGTTCATTTTTTTCCAACTGTGTCTTCTATAGTACTGCTATTTGTACTCAGCATTTCTTAAGACAATTCAACATTTCTTAATAGAATTCAATAATTTTACCTTTTTGTCTATACCTATAAGGCCATTAACATTCAAAATAAATAAGAGAGCATGACTGTTATGATAAGATATTATTTCCACCTATTATTTATGACAGCTTTTTAAAATATCTATTTCCAACTTTTGTGTTATATGCACCCACTGATGTTTGGCAGGTTGATCCTTTATACAGTTGTTACTTACCATCTTCATCTGAACATACATCACATTTTGTTTTAGAATATATACTTATTTTAATGAAAGCCATCACAAAATCACCCTCATAACTCATCAACTTAAAAAGCACACAAATTATGTACATTTTTCAAATAAAGAAGTTTAACCCTCATGACAAGAACAATTGTCCCAAACTGACAGCTGCGCCCTCAGGCATTACCAAACCTAAAATTAAGGTTGACCACACTATGGCTCATGTTACAGCCTGTGCTCCTTACTTACACTAATTGCCATATGTTCTTGTCTTATTTCTATTTCCGTCCCAGATGTGAAAAATATGCATGTATGCTTTTAGAAAACATTGGCATTTAACCTCAAGAAAAAGTACACTCTTCAAACAAAACTAAATTATACACTGTTCTAGTAAATGCATTGACATACTTAGCAACTTTCCTGGTACCCATTATTCACTTCCAATAATTTCAAACTTTATTTTTTACTGAGCTGCTTGCCCCTGTATCTTTTATTTGTGTGTGTCCTTTAGCAAGGTGAATGTGACCTGATAAATGCAGCTACTCTAAACTGCTCAAGCTCCTTCCCTGCTTTCCTGACACACTTACGTCTCCTGGATTTCCCAGATCAAATTTGTTGCCAAAAGCATGAGAAGGACCTAGATGGAGACAGGAATGGAAGTGGAAAAATTGGGGGAGAGGCTTCAAGGTAGGTCTACAATATTTGTCTGACAGAGGGCTATGTAAATTTAGAGGGGGAAGGAGACCGGGTTGTCAAAGTGGATGGACAAAGGATGAGAAAGATCTAGCATTATGCTAAGTGCATAAATGCTGTATCTTACATCATCTTGCCCATCCACTTATTGACGGTATCCCCGGCTTTAAGTCTGTTGGGTGGAATCACGATGGATGCCCTTGAGAATAGCAGCTCCAAAGGAGGATCCTAACATTCAGAAAAAAATAAACTGATAATGTCTTCCAAATCTGCAGTGTGGCACATGTTGCTGCACATATATTAACTGAAGAATTCTTTAAAAATGCTGTAGAAGCTGATCTTGTAATATGTGTTTATGTACCAAACTCTTGTAGTCTGACCGATACATAAAAGTAATGCAGATGGACAGCTATATGTAAAGAACTAATGAATACCTTCTGCCCCAACTTAGCAGGTGAGAAAGAGATAAAATGCTGGTAATCTTTTATGATACTTTTGGAACAATGCAAGTAAAAGTGCAGCTGTCTATGAATATCCAGAGAAAGTAATAAATATTCCCATGTTAGAATACTATGGGAAAAAGACTGGGGAATGGATGGTTTGGTTTAGAGTACATTCTGATGTAATCTTAGGCATAAAAGAAGGGTTGGTCCTTATGGAGGCCTGTCCTTTCGAAAGAAGTAAAGAGACTTAGAGGAGAAAGAATGACGTTCTGAAATTCATGTAGTTGAGGTAATGGCTAAGAGAACCAAGGATTTACAGGAAAGATACTTTAAATCATCTGGAGAACAAGTTAGCATCTCAGCAGGAAGGTTCCTTTGAGGAATGCCCTACATACTTTTTGTGAGGCCAACATCTAAGAATTGAATCCCAGGTGGAAATCAGAAATAGCAGCCAACCAAATCTTGATAGTGGAATAGTGGAATAACTAGAGTCTGAACTGAAGACAGTTGAGAAAGCTATAAAACTGAAGAAACTAGAGCACAGAAGGGGTTCACTCCTTGCTGGAGTGCCCGACTTGAGAACCTTTTCCCTTTAACGTTAATGTTAATCTTATACAACTTGCACGCTTTTGTTTTTTGTGAGAATGAGAAATTAATGATTACACCTGGGACTGTAGGATAGCTCCCTCGTCAGTTAATTGAACTTGAGAAACCACATGGTTAGTCTGAGTGGGAGGGTGGCCTAATGGTTAAGGTGTTTGCCTTACAAACACAAGGTGCAGGGTTTGAGTCTCGGATAAGGGGGGCTAGGCTGCTTAAAATGGGCAGTTAGCTTAGTTAGCTTAGTACTAATCTATGAACCTATGAACCTATGAAGAATACCCAGGTGAGGCTCGGTGGATAGAAGGATAAGAAATCCAGTTTGAGATCCAGCTCGCAAGGCTCATGTTTTAGGTGTGACAACAGCAAAGGGAAACTATACCTGCCTGGGCCAAAAGAAGGCTATGAGGATAATTAAAGCCTTGCACAAGAATATTTTCTTAAAAAAAAAATTTTTTGCCATCAGTGGTAATGTGGAAAAGGTATACAGAAGTACAGGAGGCCAACGACAGTCCAGAACATCCTTTGATGTCTGTGAAGGGATTTTGGCAAAGTAGCTGCTGCACATGGTATCACTAATGGTACTAACAGGCTGACGGACCACTCATGAGGCATCAAAATACACACACACACACATATATATATATATATATATATATATATATATATATATATATATATATATATATACACACACACATATATATATATATATATATATATATATATATATATATATATATATATATACACACACACATATATATATATATATATATATATATATATATATATATATATATATATATATATATATATATATATATATACACACATATATATACACATATATATATATATATATATATATATATATATATATATATATATACACATATATATACACATATATATATATATATATATATATATATATATATATATATATATATATATACACACATATATACATACACACACATATACATATATATATATATATATATATATATATATATATATATATATATATACACATATATATAATGACTAGGTTCATCATCCTGTCAGCCAGAGGTACTACTCAGGAAATTGAAAGGGGGACTCCAAGTCCTCAAACCTCTCATCATCTGGAGAAGGACGGCTGATAGGCCAAAATACCCCTCAGCCTCATAAGCTTTAAGATTTCATCAAATCTGGTGTCCTCTAGAATGAAATGCGAGGAACATTCCCCTACATCTAGGTTTGTGTCTGGTGCCAAGGACTCTAGTGGGGTTAGTGTGTCTTGTTTTGCACATATGCTTTCAAGGTAGCTACAGAAGGGAACTCAAGACACCGAAGGCTGGTGGTAACCTTGTTGGTGGGAAATATTGAGGTATCCCACTCTTCCTTTGGGATCAATGCCAAGGACTCGAGGTTCCTGACGGAATGGAGTCACTGGCGGAGGGCAGAAGCCAAAGCCAGTGGTGCATCTCTTGCCTATGTCAAATGATAAGTAATGATCCTCTAGAAAATAAATGAAAGCTGAGGTGGAACTCCTCAGTACAAAAGGGGTGCAATTCCAGCACCATTTTTCTTCCAGGAGAAGCAGTCATTGAAGTCTCAGAACATGGCCTTGATGACAGACAGTCCAAATGGCTCTGACCTTGCCTCAAAGGCATGCAGAAAAAGGCACTGAACACATCAGTGGGGGTACAAAAGGTTCAGAGTTCAGGACATGGCACCAAGACACTTGACATCAAGGGAGGCTGAGTAAAGTCTGTCCAGTACTTAGAGCTCAGCACTAAGAGATGCCAGAGGAGGGCACTCTGGAATAGACTTCAACTCTTGAGACCTTTGGCAGCAAGATGTGTAGAAGAAACCTTTTGCATCTGTGTCAATGGGTCAACCAAATCCAGTTTTGAAAGGGGGGGTGAGATAACGGCCATATTTCTCTGGACAGTGACAAAAGTTATCATGCAATCTCTGTCAATATCAGAAGGACTTTGTACCTATCTTGTAGGCCTAAAGGAAGTAGTGGAAGGATGATGTGGACCAAGAAATTTGAGAGCTGCCATACTGAACAGCAACTACTAGTAGATCCAGAATTCCAATAGTATCTAAACAAAACAGTCCTGCCATGGGTGAAGTAGACTGTTACAATGCAGTCTGGTTGAGAGTCTCACGTGTCAAATTGTTTCAAAGATCCTTTGCAGAAGGAGCAGATTCATGTGGTCTGCCTCGTCTTCTCTTTTTTCCCTCATTTTTTCTCCCTCTTCTCTTCCTGGTCCTGTGAGATGAGGGCAAAAGATCTATCAGAATCAATTTTTTTGCACTCTTGGAATGGACGTGGGCCAAAACCCTTACAGATAGCTTAGAAGGCATCCAAGTGCCCCAGCCCTCAGCAAACATTACTAATTTCACAAACTGTAATAATACTTTGACATAGGAATGGGGCTCATTCCAGTCATGGTATTAGAAACCCAAAAGACTCGTAGAAATTTAAAAAAAGCCACATAAGTCACTGAAAACAAACTCTTAAGTAAAAAGTTGAGACTCTAAAAAGGTACAGATTAACAGGTTAACAACTGCACTATCTAAAAAGGCTACTTAAAGAAAACAGAACACACAGTTCTTTGACTAGGTCCAACTCATCTAGTCGGAGTGAGGAAAATAAAGAAAAATACATTTAAGGAAAGAAAGACAAACTGGCAGAATTTTATCAGAATACAAGAATAAATCAGACACTTAGCCGTGAGTGTCAGAGTTGCTTCTAGTTCCTTGAGTAGCAAAACTACATCTGGGGAATGCATTGCAACCACAAACATCATGGGAGCAGGGAAATAATTTGATTGTTTTAGAGCAACTGCAGTCGACTGGTTGGTTCAATCTACTGGGAAACTCCCACAGGTTGAAGCAATGCAAGATCAATAATTTCTGAACACAGATACCATGCAATCACAGGCAGGAGTTATCCATTGCAGAAGGCCTCCCAACTTAGATCTATAGTTTTCTGTCAGCAAAGAACGAGTGTAGAACGGGTGACAAAATTCATGTCTACAAGTTGGCCCTTCACTGAGAAACTTTTGCAATTTACTTTTCTTTGTATATTCTCAACAGTAAAGTAACAACACATTCAATCCAAATTAACAATACTCTCTTCTACCTTCCTAAACTGTATACCATTTGTTCAACAGCCTGCAATCACATTATTCCTGTAGCAAATGAACAGCAGCCTCCAGGGCCTGTTCATTTCAAACAGGTAATGTTGGACTACGATGAAACATGATATAGCTAACTATGAGCTACAGAAATCCCAGAATCACAAAAACAATGAAGAGTACAGATGTGTCACTTATAGTTCTTCTACTACAATGTATACGGGTTATTTAAGAATGTTGACATCTAGCAACACTTTAGTATGAACCAACTACAGAAAACAAAAACAGAATATAGCCACACTTACCTCTTTGTCTTCATTTGTGGCCTGGCTGATGCGTGGTATAGGCAGCTTTGGAATTACTAAAAAATGGACTGGTGCTTGAGAATTGATATCTCTGAAAGCAAGGCACTACAAAAGAAAGCACAAACATAAGGCTCTATAACTTACTCTTGCATGATAGATATTTAAAAGCAATGGACATTTCAAAAAAACAACCTATATTAAATAATATGGCAAATAACAGATCTAAGAGACTGTCTAGTCCCTCTGCTCACCATTTCCTCCCAATACCAAGAAGTCAGCATGCCGAAAAAAATCAAAACAAAGAAAATCCATACATATTATATATATATATATATATATATATATATATATATATATATATATATATATATATATATATATATATATATATATATATATATATATATATATATATATATATATATATATATATATTTGCCACACCTAAGGGAATGTGGGAAGATAAACAGTAACCACTGATGGAAGAACCACCAAGATGCAGGGGAATAAAAATATTAGTAGGTTAATTATCACCCACTGAAAAGAACTCACTTAGATCAACCAATATGGGATTACCTACTGATTATACAGGACAGTCTTCCTCAACAGCAGTACAACCGGTAAGAACACTACACAAAAAATGTGAGGTAGGAGCCATGGAATTGTACAAAACTGAAAGCTCATAAGACCAGACACTGAACTGACAAAGAAGAACCAACTATAGGAGTCATGACCCATCAATAATGCTTGGTGAACGTATGGAACGATAACAGTTGCTGTGACACATATGTCCCCAATGCAAACAAACATTTTTGAAAAGAGTACTGCAAACACCATGGCCCTGATGATGTGGTCTTTGACAGCTGTATTTTCTAATGGACAGTTTAATACTAAGATCAAATAATACGGTTCGTAACCCATCTAGAGGAGTTTTGTTCAGTCACTGCAAACTCTTCCCTCTTTGGAACAAAGGAAAAGGAAAGCAGTCTTGTAAACCCAAATTTTTACTAAGGCAAATGGATGAGCCACAGAATCTGTATAGTGTTAACCCTGGTGCACTGACAAATACAGCTCTTACAACAAATGTATAACATCTGTCAGAAAAACCACTAGCACTGCAAAAGCAACCTCCCTTGAAGGACAACAAATAACATAATTACAAGACCCCAAAGATCATAGGAGGTTACTAGGCTTTTGGCCTTGAGGCCCTTATAAGCCTAGCCAAGACTTTAGCCCATGTTTAGACAAATCACCACCCAATTCCTATGTCTAGCAGGGACACAAGTGGAATCCCAGGGGTATATTTTCCGTTTCCCATCCAGTTATCTAGGTTGTGCTTAAAAAGGGGTACAGAGGTACTCTGCTTGATGTGGAGAGGGAGTCTATTCCATAGATGGGGGAGTCGCTGGAACACAAATCTGTCCTGCCAACAAGTCTTGTTGATGTCACAGACCAGGGTGAGGCCACATGTGCGGGTTACTAGAGTGCAGCTTGACTTGCGGACATGCAGCAGTCCCATCAAGGTAGGGTCTATGAACACCTTGTATGCCAGACAGAGCTCACCTCTGTGGAGTCTGTATGAAAATGAGTAGAGGGATAGGTCTTTTAGCCTGTGTATGGTAGATGTTAGAGGCCCTGTATTCTCCTGGTGAGGAACCTTTGTGGTCTCTTCAGCTACCTTTGTGGTCTCTCCAGCTGCTGTATGTGCTTTGCAAGGTGCATGCCGAAAGGGGTGTTGTACACAATAATGGGCCTTATAAGGGAATAACACAGGGATGTTATGACCTCCTTGTCCCTGGATGAGATACCCTTACTTATGAGGTGAGCCATGTAGAAGACTTTCCATACAACAGAAGCAACATGGCGGTCAAAAGTCAGGTTGCTATCAATCTGGGTGCCCAAATCCCTCACGACTGACTGCTTGCTTAGGACATTGTTATTAATATGATAATTTGTGGGGATGTCACTCTCCCCAAAGGGGGTGGTGATGCATTTTTTGGTATTCATCTTGAGGCTAAGATGTTCTATAGTTTAGTAAATTCATAAATAGTTGATCTAGGCACACCAACCAGGCACTCAAACCTCCTACCACAACACATCAGTAATGCAATTTTAAAGCTCATGTCTACCAGACATGATATTCTCACCCCTAGCTATAGCACAGTTGCACCTAACTGTGCCATAGAATAAACTTTTAATTTAATCAAAATCTGGTCTAAAGTGGACATAAAGTCTCTATGTAACACAAGTACAAAAACATTTGCAAGACCTACAGTTCATTAAAATGTCAAGTCTTGCCTTCTGTAACACACAGTCATGTTTTACCTTACCTTTATCACAAGTACAGTCGACTCTATGTTGAAAGCACACTTTTAAACTTCTGAGAGAGTATCAATTCAGCCCCCATCTCTGCAACTAACTTCCAGCCTAAAGCTAGCATTTCTCCATTAAAATTGTGGAGAGACTCCTTTCCAAACTATCTGAACATCTAAGAAGCTACAGCATTCTCTCTTGGGACAACTAACATAGATTTTGGCACTCGTGTAGCACTATCCCAGCTATATATTCAAACACTAACCAAGAATATCTAAACTTTGTAAAAAGGCTGCAGAAGTCTTAAAGTGAAGTCGGTTGCCCCACTGGGTAATTCTTTTAGACAAATTAAATTGCTAAATTATACAGTAAAAGAAATTCATTCAACACTATCTTTGAGATACTACAATGCAAATGTGTCATTTACTTACTGGCAATGGAAGATATGGAGGGTACAGCTGACTCTGAGCATTTTGGTGATAAAATGAGTCACTAGTTAGAGCAGGTCAGTCATGCTGTTTTATGACAACAGGATAGAAACTCAAACAACTGATACGGTTAAATGTCATAGAGGCAGCAAATAGTTTGGGAATGATATTCTAGTGAATAGCTATGAACCTAATGACCACAAGGGTCTTTTTAAGCCTAGCCATGCATCCCAAATCTCTGACAAATTTTGGTACCCTTGATAAGTGCAAGCAGGGGCTTGGTAGATGAAACATTTATAAGCAGGGGCCTGGGAGATGGACACAGGCAGCCTGAAAAAGGTTAATTAGAAACATATGTGTCAAACCACTGATGCATTTCCTGTACCCCATCCACTTGTCTAAGTTAAACTTTAATTGGGTTAGGGAGGAACTCTGCTTCACATGTTCCTGAGATGGGGTAGTCTCTGGGATACATATTTGTCACTGCAGCAGTCCTATTTATGTCACAGGCAAGGTTCAAGTCTTTACAGTGGGTGATTCTGATGCTATTTGTTTTGCGGATATGTAGGAGATCCATTGGGGTGGGGAACTGAATGCCTTGCATGTCAGGCATAGATCTCCCCTCAACAGCCTATAAAAAAAAGACTATGGGGATAGGGCTTAGAGACAGTCTACATTGGACGTGTTACTTACACCCAGTATTCTTTTAGTGATGAACCTCTGGACGATCCAATTGCTGGATATGCCTGGTTACATACATACCAAAGCGGGCACTGTACTCAACGACAGGTCTGATGGATGCTAAATACAGTGAAACAATGACCTCCTTGGACATTGATGCTATACCTTGTTTATACGTTGCACAACATAAAATGATTTCTTCATTACTGTAGACTAGATGACTGTATATTCCCAAGTCCCTGACTACTGGGCTCTCTCTTAGAGGTGTCTTGTCAATGATCATTACCCAGGGTGAATGACTTCCTAAAAGATATTACTATACATTTCTTGGCATTTAGTTTTAATCCATGGCTCTTATACATGTTATTTGTCTGCGTCAGCCCTTCCTGGAGAAAATTAGTGGCGATGGGGGATTCTATGACGGATTCTAACTTACAACTATTTGCAAATTTGGTCAGCCAGAGGCCCTTGACATTGGCCTCGACTTCAGAGAAGTAAATGTCAAAAAGGAGTGGTCCCAAAACTAATCCCAGAGAGGGACTCCACTTGGGACTGGCCACTTTGTAGAGGTGGACTTCCCAGTTTTAACTTCCAGGGTCCTAACTGTGAGACAGCCAGCTATCCCCTGGATAGCATAAGGGCTTATACCTAACCTCTTGAGTTTATCAATAACAGGAGTTGGGTATTGTACCAAATGCCTTGGCCAGGTCAAGGTAGGCCGCATGAACTACTTTGCCCTCATCCATTGCTTTGGTGACCTTCTCAAAGAAGTCCACCAGGTTATTTATTTTACATTTGTTTACCGGGATAGTCCGACTGGATACATGTCCATTTTCAGCAGAGGCCCGGGGAGAAAAGCTCCACAAAGACAAACTTACATAGATTACACAGAAGTTAGCAAACATAAAAACAAAGTGATTATATACAATGGGTTAGTAGTGTTCCCTAGTAGGGACTCACAATTGTCATGGACAGACAATTAAAAGTAAGAGACTTCAGACTGGAAAAAGAGCTTGGTGATGTAGTTACAAGTTATGATAACTGCAGAATATGCTTTTAGTTTATAACTTACTCAGGATTGGTACATGGGCATAGTCAATTCACTTTGAGATACTGTTTGAGGTTTTTTTTAAGAGACATTTGGAGGATTGTAGGGTTATATAGTTTGGCGACAAATTCCAGGTTTTGCCAATGAAGTTAGCAAACAGGGATTCACCACCAAGTTATTAGCTTTGTGGGTTTGGACCAGTAGTTTATCGGCTGACCGTAGAGATCTTAGATTGCTATATGGCTTAATATTTTTAAGTGAGGGGGTATCCTCAGGGTGGTACAAAAGTTTGTGCTCTATTAAGAGTTGATTGAATTGAATTAAGCTGGGCAGTTCTAGCCACTCTAGTTGTTTAAGGTTCTGGCAGTGGTGGGTTCTATAGGTGGACCCAGTGGCGAATCTGGCAATATGATTGTAGCTATGGGACAGCTTACCTAGTTCGGATTTGTTGAGGTTTGAGAGTACAGGCGAGGCATATAAGAGAGTAAACAGTAGGTGTGATCGGGGGATTGCAGTCCTAGCCAGTGGGGTTAAAAATGTCTTGTTTCTATACAGTGATCCAAGTTTCTTATTGATGGTCTGTATGGTTTTGTTGACCTGTAGGTCAAATTTGACATTATCGTCTATGATAACCCCTAGCAGTTTGGTGTGGTTATCTGGGGATATAGTGGTACCATTGTTAGATGTGACAGAGAATGAAAGTGTGGTGGATCTACTAGTGGGAGAGAAGAGTAGAAGTTTAGTTTTATTGGTGTTCAGAAGTAGGCGTCGATTGGTTTAGCCAGTTCTCAATAGTTTTAAATGTATTTTGGGTTAAAATTTGCAATTCGGATGGGGAGGTGGCTGAGCAGTTGAGAGTGGAATCTTCTACGTATTGGATGCAGGTGGCTTTAGGGATAGCAGTATGGAGGTTGTTGATAAAAATAGGGAAGAGTAGTGGACCTAGTATGGACCCTTGAGGGACACCAAGTGTGAGAGGCAACTGGTTTGAGAGTTTGCCCTGCCATAGTATCGCCTGCTGTCTACCAGTCAGGTAGAACTGGAACCACTGGATAGCAGGCTTGTTGAGAGAAACAGATTTTAGTGAAAGAATGAGAAGTTCATGGATGACCATGTCAAAGGCTTTTGATAGGTCAAGAAAGAGGGCAGAGGTTAGCCTATTGTCATTCCTGTTTTTGGTTTATGGCAGTAGTAAAGGAAAGGAGGGCTGAGGTGGTGCTGTGGTATGGCCTGAAACCATGCTGGGAGTTGGATAGTAAGTTATTCTGTGAAAGGTATTGCATTAGTTGCTTGTGTGCACATTTCTCCATTATTTTGGCTAGTGGGGAAAGAATGGCAATGGGTCTATAGTTGGATATATGTCTGAGGAGCTACCACCTTTATGGAGTGGGATGACGTGAGATATTTTCCAGAGGGAGGGGATAGCATTTTCGGATAAGGTTCTGTTGATGAGGATCTGCAGCCATTTGCAGGTACTCTGCAGGAAGAAGGTCAGCAGCGAGGGTAGTAGGTTTTAGAATTTTTAGAAGCGTTTTGATAAAACTAGTGGATATTGGTTGGAAGCCAAATTCCAGGATAGTATTAGGTAGATTTGCATGTGGTTTAAGTTAGAAGGGGTTAGTCGATTTGCTAGGGATTGGATTGTTTCAGTGAAAAAGTTATTAAAAGGTGCTAGCTTATTGTCTCTGGGGAGCTATGGGTGTAGTTAGCCACGGTAGGGGTGGTGGAGTGACCTGGACAAAGTAGTTGATTTAAGCCTGCTCAGAACTTTTGAGGGTTGTTGTGTTTTTGTAGATTTTGGTAGAAGCTTTTTTTATCCAGTAAAATAGATTTGTTTGCATCATTCCTGAGTTGGCGATATTTTAGATGGTCAAGTGGAGCTTTGGTTGTTCTCCAGCTGGCCCAGGCTCCGTTTCTAGTTTTGATTTTTGCTTTGGTATCTTTTGAGTGCCATGGTGTTGTATCTGATCTAGTTTTTATTGTACGTGCTGGAGCATGGGAATCAAGGATACTTAGGAATTTAGTGTTAAAGTAATCTATGGCCTCCTCTAATGTTAGAGTTTTTAGTTTTGATCAGTCAACTGCTTTTAATTCATTTTGGAATATAGCAGCATCAAAGTTTTTCCCGTTTCTAAATGTTTTATATTTGGGCTGGTGAGGGTTTCCTGCCTTATGTTTTATGATGTAGATTAGACAATGGTCGCTGAGGTCACCAGGGAGAGTACCAGCTGTGTACAGTTGGGTTTGCTATTAACTAGGATCCAGTCCAGAATACTTTCCTTTTTGGTTGGTTTGTTTATCCTAGTGGGAGAGGTTATGGTCCGTTTTAAACACAGATAAGTTTATATGAGTGAGGGGGGGGGGTCGGAGGAGCAGGGGTGCCAGTCGGTGTTAAAATCACCAAGAACTATGGTTTCCTGGGGATAGGTAGTGGATAACCAGTAAAGGAGATCTTCTAGGATATTTAGGTTGTTGCCTGGCGGGAATGTATGCACAGACGATGTTCAAGTGTTTGTTTTGGTTAATCTGTAGCTTGGTTATGAGGAGTTCCGCGTTATTGAATTGGGGAGGTTGAATGGTGGCTCTATTAACGGTTACAGTATTTTTGTAAAGGACTGCTATCCCACCTCTTTTCCTTGTAGCATGGTCTAACCAGTGACTATTGTATCCTGGAGGTAGTATCTCATTGTCAGTAGTACTGGGTTTTAGCCAGGTTTCCGTAAGACACATAATGCCTGGGAAGTGGGTTGCTAGGAGAGCGTGCAGGTTGGAAATGTTATTGTTAATACTTCTAATATTTAGGTGAAATGCTAGGAGAGAAATAATGGGAGTATTCATGGGTAGCTGTGGGGGTTGTGGTAGGGGAGTGGAGGTTATTGGGTGTGGGCGGACCAGGGTTGGGATGAATGCCTCCATATGTTATAAGGTTATAGTGACAGGATATTCTGATCTTTAGGAGTTTGTTTATAAGCTTTATATAGTCTTTGTCTTTAGGATTATGTTTTGTGACTGTACAGGGGTGGTACTGTATAGTGGGTGGTATATTCGGTGTGCAGGGGAAGGTAAAGTGTTTAGTGCTATGTGTGAAGTTGTGGGTGTCTGTTTGACCATTTGGGTAGTGAATACCATGGTCAAGTGTTTGCTCATAGGCAGTGAGATGGTAAAATAGAAACAGTATAGGCATTTGGGTAATTAGTGTTTTTTTGCTTGTTTGCATTTTGATGGGGGGGGGCGAGCCAAATTTGATGGCTGACTGTGCTAACAGGGTGTGGAAGAATGAGAGAGAAGGAAATGGGTTAAGGGGGCAGGGTTGCTCAAGGATGTGTGCGGTGCTGATTGGGGAGTGGCAAAGTCTGGTTTAAATTTAGCACTAGTGGGGGCGGGTGGATTTGTGGGCAGGGAGGGGAGCAGAGTGAGCCGAGCGGGGCTAACACTGACTCTGAAAGTTACCTTGAGCTTTTGGTTTGGATTGTATGTAAGCAATGTTGTTGGCTGTACTTTAATTTGTTTTATTCTTTTTTAATTTTATACCAGTTTTCAGCTAATTTTAATTGGATCCTAGGGGTAAAACTAGCAAATGTAGTCAATAAGGAGGGAGCGAAATTACTTTACAAAATTAAAAAGTAAATGCTTGGGACTGGAACACTGTGTGAGTGTAAGGCTGATTCAAAGTAGTACAGCCCAATCTAGTGGCAATTGGCTAGATCCCTTCACTGTTGTTGTGCATACACCATTAAGCCTCAACAGTTTACAAAAACTAAACTGTAGTTCACCTGTTACAATTGAAAAGCTGGAGGGAGTCAGGTTCTTGCTTCCCAGAGGTTTTACTTAGTTAAGATAGCCAGCTTCAGTGGAGAAGGTAGAAATTGCTTTATGCAGTGAATCCCAGGTTGGGGGTCACTCAGGAAAGAAACCAGTGCAAACTGAAAAATAAAGGTAAATAAGGCAGAATTAGTGCAAAGGTTACAACAATGTGAAGTGGAGAGCATGCAAGGAATAGAGCTGGAGAGTAAAATTAATTATATTGCATACATTATAATTAAAATTGATTATAGTGCATACAGTATCAGCTCTGTAAAACCACAGACTAAGAGCAGTAACATACAGCCTCTAAGTCCAGTGATAACAGCTGTATACTTCAGTGAATACACACAGGATATAATGCACAAAGCAAAGTATGGCTGTTTTAGGACAATAATTCTAGAGTTAAATAGGCATAAACTGCCCTTGACTAAACCAAACTGGATTGGGTCCAGTGTCTGGAGGTTTACTATGTCATTACTGATCATTTTCATGATGGTTTTGCATGAGACTAGTGAGACTTGTCCATTTGTAGTTTCCAGGGTCTGTAGATGACCCACCTTTGTGCAGAGGGATGACCGTTGCTGTTTTCCATTCGTGAGGCACAACAACTGTTTGCAGACTGCAGTTGAACAGCAATTCCAGACAGTCTGAGACGTCATATTTCATGCTATTTAAAAGGCATCCTGGGATATCATCTGGACCCATCAATGCAGTGTTCTTGGCTTTAGTGAGAGCAGTGAGGACCTGTTCCCTAGTAACAGTAGAGGGAATTATATTTGATGGCATTTCCTCAGAGAAGGTTGAGTGGGAGAGAATGGTAAAGTTAAGCTGAATTTGTCTGCCAGTAGGTTTGCTACATCTTCTAGCTCAATACAGGTGGCTCCATTAACAATGAGCTCTGCACAAAATTGTGTATGGTCTTTAAGGTTGTGGACATAGCTAAAGAATGCCTTGTGGTTGTCCTTGGCCTAGGAGGCCAAGGAATGAATTATGAAATTTAGCCAGATTGCTTGTATCATATTTGAAATGTTAGGCAGAGGCTGGACTGGAGAATGCAAAATTTCTGCACAGTTAATAAATAGCTGTGGAACTTGCCAATACCAAACATTTGACATCTGAGATAAGGCAGCAATGACAGCAAAACAAGTTAAGCTGGTGAAACAACTAAAGCAAACTGAGGATAAGGCAAGGAGACTTGCTTGAGACTGCCTGGAGGTTTGGAAGGTGAAGAAACACATTTAATGGTGAAATGGATGGAGGTTGCAAAACATACACAGGGAACTGTAATGAAATAATGAAATTTTGCCAGTTCTAGAGTCAAATGTTAAACATGGGAAGCCTACTCTTATAATAATAACTGAGATGCTAACATGTTATGAAAACCAAGTACTTTGGCAACTGTGGCAATCTTGTGTAACATTCAGTTAACGAGTGTAAGAGAAGATAGAAATGTAAAGGGAGCAAATGTTTTTAACAAACTACTCTGTAGTGAATTTGTAAAATTTGCCAGCACTTTATACTACTAAAATACATTTTCCCCAATTACCTCTCGCTTTCCCACCAGCATTTGTTCTCCAACTGAAGAAAATTTTTCTGAAGTCTGCTTGGGCTATAAAAATACCCATGCAAACACTTCAAACAAAAATCCTAAAGTTCTGGAATTTCTTGCATACTTGGGAGCCATAAAGATGTCCTCCCATTATTCCTTTGCAAATTTCCTTTTTGGCATTTCATCCAAGTATTTCCAAACTTGCTCAGGTTCTTATAATTGGAGCAAACAGACCAAATGAACAAGGTACTTAGCTGTACCAAAAAAATAACAAAGAAAACAAAAATCATTATGTAAAATTATCAAAATATTATTTATTCCACAAAACATAAGTGCTTTCATCTCTAAGAGACTTTGGACAAAAATTAAAACAATTTTTATAAAATTAAGTCATGTGATTGTAATAACCAATCACAAGTGTCAACGTTTCAAATTTCTTCTTTTTAAATAAATTTTAAAATTGTCTTTGTTGTTTAGCTGCACGCATGCAACTTAACCTGCCAACAATATTCTTTCTAATCCAACATCTTCTACATCAAATCAAAATAAAATCTTTGACACAGTAAAGAATAATTTGGTTCGAACTTTTACTTGTTATGTTTGGCTAAAGCATTCACAAGATCATTATTTTGTACTGCATACAAATGCTCATAAATTCTACTTCGTAATTCCTGTAGTTCTACCCACATAAAATGACTGACATCCAGAGCCTCTTGCTATATAAACTACAGATTTAGATTTGAGTGTAAAATAACTACAATTTTCAATATTTAATCTATACTATATGCAATGTACTGATTCCAACATCCAAAAACTTGGCAAGTAAAACACAAACATTTCCTTAGGTTAGAAGGGGCAATCTGGTCAAAATTATTCGAAGTAATCAGCCTTCTTTGAAAAATACAACTCCCTCCCCTTTTGACAAAAAAGCAGATCTTTCTCCATTTTGTCATCAGTCTGTGGGAAGCCCAATAACATTTTTCCAATTGTTCTTTATATTTCTTATAGATTTTACCATCAGTCTAATAACTTAAAAACATCACTAAACTAAAAGCTTTATCTCTTGACATCACTGGATTATGTTCATCTACAGGGCTTGTATTCATTAGCCTTCTTCTCTTTAACCACTTCTCATGAGATGCTCTGGATAGCCCTGCTTCTTAAAACTCTACTGCCTTGTAAAAAAAACAAAAAAAAAAAAACAAATAAATAAATAAATTATATATATATATATATATATATATATATATATATATATATATATATATATATATATATATATATATATATATATATATATATATATATATATATATATATATATATATATATATATATATATATATATATATATATATATATATATATATATATATATATATATATGTATGTGTGTGTGTATATATGTATATGTGTGTACATTGATTCACTTCAGAATCCAGAATTTCAAAAAAATCGAATTTCATATGATCGATGTTTCAGACTACAGAGATTCCAAAACAAATTTTTAAAAAAATGGCACCCCCGCTACTTAAATATACCAAATGAGAGAGAGATTCCAAAATAAATTTAAAAAAAAAATGGCACCCCCGCTACTTAAATATACCAACTCAGAGTGCACTGTAGCGAGGAAAAGGGAAATCTCTTGTTCTGCACTGTATGCAGATCTCTGCTCAGAATTTCGAAGTTCTAAAACTTGGATCATATGGTCTCGACAATATGAATTTCGAAATTCTGAAGGGAACCAGTGTGTGTGTGCGTGTGTGTGTGTGTGTGTGTGTGTGTGTGTGTGTGTGTGTGTGTGTGTGTGTGTGTATTTTATATACATATATCCATACATACATACACACACATATAATTAGTCAAATCTACTGACTTGCACAAGTTGGCCTTTTATTACATTTTCTTTTAAACTGATTGGATGCAAGCTGTCCTAGTTCAAAAAAACAATACTTTGACCTTCTTTCTTATGATTTTTGTATACACACAATCATGGGTTAAATAAATGAGAATATCTAAAAAATTGATAGATTGATAGTTGCTCTTTCATAACTATGAGTGAAGCTCAAATAACTAATGCTATTTATAAACCCTAAAACATTTAAACTACATACCATTACCCTTCCAGAACAAAAAATGTAAATAAACTGTCTGCAAAAAATTATTTTTAAGAAAATCAGACTTAAAAATGTGTTATTCCCAACCTGGTATAAAGATTGGCACAGATTGGAGCCATCGCAGCTCCCATTGCCATCCCATTAACTTCATGGTAAAAACTAAAATCAAATAAAAAAGTCAAAGTTATATACAAAATTTCCATTAACAATCTAATTTTGATTCGACAAACTGTTCAGAGCACAAAGCTTCTCACAAACTATTTGCAAACTGATGTTATTAGGAATCACTTTATACAATAAGTGTAACCAAAAAAAAATCAAAATCTTAATTTTCTAATAAAATCAAAAGAATCCTTTATATAAGAAGTAGACTTTACAGCTACTTCTTGCAACATTTTGTCTGCATAAATAGCCAAGGTCTATCTGTTCTACTTCACAGTGGCAAGTGCAGGGAAGTTTGTTAATATCTTTGTGTACTTCTGGCATCCCAAAAATATGACACAATCTCGGATGATCGATTTTAAAGTAATATGCCAATCTGATATCAATTAAACATTAGGCTATCTTGCTTTGAGGAGGATACTGATCTCATTTTTTGAATTCACTCCATTTCAACATAATTCTTTAGTACTTTGATTTACAACCTTCTGCGTGTGTTATGTATATTATCCCTAGTTGCATAGCTATAAATTATCCCTTCAAATCAGGTAATCCTAAACCAACTTCTGGAGGGGTGGCTGGGTGAATTAACTTATCCCAATTAAGTCTTGCCCCCTCCCAAATAAATTCCTTCAACTCTCTAATTACAGTCTACTACTTCTCCTCTGCTTGATAAACTTTGCCTCACCTGTTTATAAAACTGAAACAAAACATTTTCATGGCTTTTATCTTCCTAACCTTAAGAGATCCCAGCTTCTCAGTTTTTATATTATCTTTTACTTAATTCCCATGTACCCCTTAGCTGCCATAAATAAATCCTTTGAATACATTGTCTTATATATCCATACATATGGATATTGCTGAACCAATTTGTGTGTGGTTACACACTTTACTGGCATAGCCTTTGTTTTGTCTTCATTTACACTTCTATCCCAGAAAGACTTAAATTCTCACAAAATATTCCACAATACCAAAATGTCCTTTTCTGGATTTATAATATAAATTACTATAATATAATCTGCAGAAAATGCTAACTTGTTTCAATTACCATATTGTTTACATCCTTGAATGAGAGTCCTTTATTTTCTTTGCTAATGGTTCTAAATATGAAGCAAATAAAGGAGAAAGAGGACATCCTTTTTTTGTTCCTCTGTTTAAACACAGCTCATCAGATTGAAACCTCCCACCTTAATTCTTGGATCTAGTCTCTCCGTACATCTTCCTTATTAACCCTAATATTACATCAAGAAAGGTAAATGCTGCCATTACCCTACTCATAAAATCCCATCCAACTATCAAATGCTTTAACTGCATCAAGACTCATCAATAGTGGCATACTGTTGCATTCTGCTTCACTCTAGATCATTGTTCTATTAATATTGTCAAAGTTTTGCTGTCACTCTACAAAACCACAATGATCTATATCCATCAATTATGGCAAAACCTTGGTCATTCTCTTAGCTAATATAGGCAGACACTCTATAATCATTGATGAACCCAACACCTTGTGAAACCAAATCAAATACTAATAAACAGCCTGGATGTCAAAAAATACTCCAGTTTATTAAAACAAAAGCAGATTGAGTTAAGCGCTTTTGTCCACCACATTACAGGACTTTATCAAAACTAATTATCAAAGCCATTAAGTGCTTTTATATCTTAACCAGTTACTAATTAAGTTAATCAATAATACAATTAAAATTAAGGTAAAATAAGCAGGTTAGCTTCAAAAACAGGGATATAAAAAGGATAATACCAAAAGACAGTCTTAAAAATAATTATTAATCTACAGCAATCTTATAAAACAGTTGCCCTATCTTTTAATATTGGTGCAAGTGAAACATGACCATTGAGCCCTTGGGGGGGTTGGTGGTATTCAAATACAATTGACATCTAAATTCACTTTTGTGAATATCATTTGACCAATCCCCCCTTATGTCTTTTTTTATAATCTCTAGAATCCCAAAGCGAAATCCTAACTTAACCTCACAAGAAAGAGCATGTTTGTATAGTGCATTATTACCAGTGTGTTTCAATAGCATATAGGTGTTCATATATCCTTTTGCATAGGGATCTCAGTTTTCCCTACATAAAACATTTGACAATCCTGACCTATGCGAATATACACCAACCTGCAACTGTCACAGTTACACTTTTTCAAACAAATTCTCCTTTGAGGGTTCCCCACCACTAGTTCCTCACTTTTAAAAATATAGGGGCAATATTTACAAAAACACAACTTGTTGTACCTCCTTGACTAAATTTGTGAGTGGGTAGGATGTTCAAATAAAATTTTAAATTATGCCCCACCTTAGATGTAAATACAGGTTTCTCCCCGAGCTGGCTATGTATACCTTGGTTACACTGTAAAATTAACCAACTGTGGGTCAAAATATCTTTGACCTTACAGTCAAAAGTACCAAATTGTGTAACCATAGAATGTGAACATTTTTGTTTGTTAGATTTTACAATTTCATTCACCTTAGAATTTTGTCCCAAAAGTGGGATGAATTTGTTACCCCAACCTTCAAGGATTTCTTCAGCCAAATTGTATACCATACTTGAGGGGCAACCTCTAGCCAAAAACATGGAGGTCAGCTTACCTAGTTCTAATTTAAAGTCTGAAATTGTGGAACACATTCTGGCCCCACAAATCATCTGCCCTCTAACCAGGCTCCTTTTGGTAAAATGTGAATGGTTGCTATCTTATGCCAAAGAACTATTGGAATAAGTTGGTTTGCGGTAAACCCTAGAAGTAAATTATTGTAAATCATAATTTTTGGTGATAGTAACATCCAAGTAATTAATTTTATCAACATGGAAGTTGTAAGTGAACTTAAACTATTCACAAATGTTATTAATATGTTCACAAAACCTTTCTACCAGTATTTTTTCACTTTTCCACAAGACAAAAATGTCATCCAGGTACCGCAGATAAAGAAATCATCCATCAACAAACCCCGAATTGAAAATAAATTTCTCCTCCCATGCTGCCACAACTAAATTGGCATACACATGGGCACAGCTTGACCCCATGGCAACACTTCTAATTTGTTTAAAAAATTCATTTTCAAAACTGAAGTAATTGTTGTGTAGTATGATATCCTTGGCATCAGGTTCCTATCACGTCATCGAACTTTTACAAGTTCGAACCACATATGGTCGAGACCATATGTTCGAATTTGTAAAAGTTTGAGCATGTGAATGGAAATCTCCATAGGCGGAGGTTTCCATTCACTTCAATGTGGTGGAATCTTGGAGTAGGTATATTTAAGTAGTGGGGGTTTGCCCCCCTGCTTACAACAGTTTATTTTGTCCGTTTTTTTTTTTTTATAGTTAGTCGAAGTTATGTAACTGCAAACATAATGGTTCGACCATTAGGTGTTCAAAGTTACGTAACTTCGACTATGTGATAAAGACCCCATGGCATCAATAGTAAAATTAAAAAGGGGGCCACTCAGTGTAGTGTAATCTAATAGTGCTTATGAAAATAGTTCCAAACCTATATCATGGGGTATGGAACTAAAGATCCACTACATCAATGGTAGAAAATCCTGTAGATCCTAAAAAATATTCTTGCTGAATTCTACCTAGAAAATCCCAGGAATCTGTTAGAACATGATCTATGGGAACTAGTGTGTCTTTAACTAAACGGTTAATAAAACCCCCCTAATGAATAGGTGGAACTATCGTGGGCCACTATAATAAAGGTTGAAGGATGGGGAAATACATTTTTGTGTACTTTTGGGATCCCGAATGCTGTAGGGATGTAGGGGTGATCATTGTTATTAATGAACAGATTTTTACGTTTTTATACATCGTGAAATATATTATCTTCCAAAAACAATAGTTTTTTGTGAGCAATATCTATTTCATTCTTGGATACTATTTCATAATGATCTGTATCGTAAAGCAAATTTGCTACATCATTAATGTAGTCTGACTTTTCCACCAAAACTACCCCACCCCCTTTATCAGGTCTCATGATCCTATATTGATCCGACTCCCTAAAGTGTCTTAATATTAGGGCTTCCTCTTTGGCAAGGTTATAGATTTTATCCTTATGGGAGTAATAAGCCTGATAAATCTCTTTGGTACATAATCTTTCAAAATCAGCTAAACTGGGATGAATAGGGGGGTTGAACAGACTCTAAATCTACTACCAGAAGAACCATTGTCTGTTTCCTGGTTAAAACGTAACTGAAAGTTCAATTTCCCAATATAAATTTTCAATTCAGCAAGTACATCTACAATATTTACTTTACTACCTGGTATAAACTTAAACCCTTTTCTAAAAAGGGAAAATGTGCTTCAGTAATAGCCAGGTCTGAATAGTTGTAGATATGAAACCCCTGTGAGCACACCAGTTTCCCGTTAAAACATACATCACTTGGTTGTGTGTATAGAGTAGTGTTCAAAACCGGTTCCCCTTCCTGTTCTTCCAAAATTGTCTTTTGACCCTTGAGTCCTTGTCCCTCGGTGTTGGAGGTCGCCCTAAAAAATTATTTTGATTCCTATTTCTGTTGGAAATCCTTTCTGATCTACGTGGAAGTGGGAACTCTTGTTCAAAATCCTCATCTATCCCACCTTCTTAGTCTAAAACTTCAGTTGTTAGACTCTAACCTAGGATCATATTGGCCTGACCTAATCTCAGTCCCTTGTCTAGCCTAGTTATAAATAAAAGGGCAATTATCTAAGTAACTCCTAGGAAGCGGGTATGCTTCCTTGTGTTTGTAATCCAATTCACCCCATTTTAACTTCCCCTGTTTTCTAGAAAATTTTTCTTTAACCTGCTGTTCAACCCTGTTAAAAACATTGTCATATTTAACTTCATAATTGGTTAAACATTCATCTTCCACAATGTCATGATTTAAAATGTTAATACAATTATAACTTTGCTAGATGAAGTTATCAATTTTAATAATAAAATGTAAAAGTTCTATGCCATGTCTTCATTGAGTTCTTCTTGTCCTGAGGTGATAAAATTTTGGAATTTATGTACGAAGTCCTTTGGGGACTCTCGACTCGTATGCATTCCAGTGGATAAGCATTGTCAATCTGCAAGCTACATAACTTGCTCATCTTTAGTTCAAAGGTATGGAGATGAGAATTAATGTTAGTTGGTCGAGTAGGTCCTTCCTCGCAATTAAAATTAAGGTCCCTGCTAATCCATTGTTCAAAACACGTAGTCCGGATTATGCTAATGTTGTTCTTTGCGCTCCTTTGCCCACAAGGAATGCTGTTGACCAGCACTGAATTGGAGGAACCAGGACTACCTGAAACATCTTTTCCAGTTTGTCTTAATTCAGCGGAAGTTGTCAATGCTCACTAACAGCAAAGTCTCTTGGGAGCAGTAGTTTCTCTAAAGTAGATTGCATCTATTGATATTGTAGAGACAGTTTTATTAACATAGTTAAATTCGCTTCTTCATTTGTCAGTAACAGTTCTGATGCATTGTTTGAAGCTGGGGACAGTGTAAAACTGTTTGAGTTGGTCCCACTGTTGGTATTCATGACGAGTGGTATACAATAACCATGTTATCAGGCTACAATAAAGGCAACGTTGGTTTCCAAATGCCCAAAAAGCACCAAAACCAGAAAAAAAAAGCAAAAATCGAGGAGAACTCCACACAAATGAACCAACAACACCTCGTAAAACCAAATCAGATACCAACAACCGGGATGTCGAAAAACAGTTAAGCGCTTTCATCCACCACATTACAGGACTTCATCAAAACTAATTATCAAAGCCATTAAGTGCTTTTATATCTTAACAATTTACTAATTAAGTTAATAAATAATACAATTAAAATTAAGGTAAAATAAGCAGGCCAGCTTAAAAAACAGGGCTATAAAAAGGATAATACCAAAAGACAGTCTTAAAAATAATTATTAATCTACAGCAATCCTATAAAACAGTTGTCCTATCTTCTCATCTCTATAATCATTGTTCAAGACTGACATGGGTCTATATGAAGCTGGGTCTGAAGGGTTTTTACCCTCCTTGGGTAAGACAACTAACAGTTTTCTTCTAAGATGCTGGTTCTCCCCCCCCCCTTTAAAAAACAGTTAAACAATACCTTCAAGATCTTTATCACTTTCTTCCCTCAAACTTCCAAACTGCTTCCAGAATACTGTCTGTTCCTGGAGACTTCGACATAAACATCAATATTTATCTCATCTCTTCCTATCTTGGCTATTAAAGTGTCAAACTTATTTTTTCTTCTAACCTTGGCATGTTTAAAGTCTTTCATAAATATTTGCATTTTTGCTTTTTCTTCATTTCCACATTCCTGCAGATATCTTTAAGAATGAGAAGGTATACGGTCTTACTTTCTAGAAACCTTCATAAAACTTACAAAATCTCTCTAATACCTTTACAGATCCTCTTGTTTTTTTTTTCTCTTGTCATAAGCTCCCTAAGTTTGCAACATCCCTTTCTACTTTATAGCGCCAGATCTAGAACTAAGCGAACAAGACAGTCACCTATGGCCCGCTGGTCTGGGACTGACACGTTAATGATTTTTTTTTTTTTTGTTAATTAAAAAGAATTAAGTGCATTTGTTTTTAAAGGGCTTTCTTCTTTAAGAATGCCTTCTGCATCTAGTTGCAACACCTGCTGCATCTGTGGGTGTATTGTTGCACAGATCTGTTTATGTCTTCCGTTCCACACACTGAATTTGAATAAAAGACGTTCCTGCTTCAATGGACGTGTGTGTGTGTGTGTGTGTGTGTGTGTGTGTGTGTGTGTGTGTGTGTGTGTGTGTGTGTGTGTGTGTGTGTGTGTGTGTGTGTGTGTGTGTGTGTGTGTGTGTGTGTATGTGTGTATGTATGTATGTATGTATGTATGTATGTATGTGTGTATGTATGTATGTATATGTATGTGTGTGTATGTATGCATATGTGTGTGTACACATATATAAAATGCCTTAGTTAGGGGAAGCAAATGGTTAGCAATTTGCTTAAACTCAAACCCTGTACCCAATTTTACAGGAAAAATCTTCTACCCCAACCAGCAAGCTGCTACAGAAATTAAGTTTTCAGGTGCATGTTCAATGAACTGTAAGCTTCAAGAGATGAGAAGTTTACTGCTGCTCAAGCTGAATCTATTTACAATGTGCAACTGTTTTGTTTAACAAGTGGTATCACTATTGTGCTATAGAATTGAAAAGTATTTTTATTAGCATAACAGAAGCGTATTTGCTTTTGATGCAGAAGGCTGTGGGTTCTACTCCCGCAGCATGTAGATGGATCGCTGACACTGTGCTGTACGTTAAGGGGGGGTGGGGTGCTGCAGTCCTCAGTATGTCATCTTTGGATGAGATGCGTAGTAACTATGAACCTGTTATCAGTTTACCATCCATTCCCTATTACAATATCACCAGCTTACTTTTTTTTTTTTTAAATGTGAGACAGGAAATTTATTTTTCAAGGGCTGCAGGCACCAAATTTGTAGATGAAACACTGAAATATAAAGTTGTTTGCTAGCAGCAACCTCTTCATTATTTACAGATCTCTTTAAAAAAATTAGAATAATTCAGATGACCTTTACTTCTGCAGAGCTTGTGCATATTGACTGATACTGGTTGACTATAACAGCTGTTTGAGTGGAATTTTATGGCTGAAATATTTTGAATGGGGCAGTTTTGTCATTAATTCATACTTTTGGTTTCATTGCTTACTGAACAATGCTCAAAACTACAAATTTAAAAACATGCTCAAACAAGTGCAGCTGTTTTATACAAGGAATATAAATACAATCAAGAAGGTGAATCAAAAACTCATCCATGTTTGCATGGTCATAAAAGTATGTGCATGGGGACAATGATTTAAAAACAGCCCAAAAAATAAACTATCCACCACTAGCCAAATGCATTTTCTTTCAATGTGGGTTTCAATGCCATTTCAACAAATGTGGGTTTCAAGGGCAGAGAAGTTTTAATGCCAAGTCTGTTTTCATCTTGAGACTATTGCTTTATTTAGCAAATGACTAGCAGTCTTTGTGCTATAAAATCTAAAATAAAGATTTGGATTTAATTTAAAACATCTGTAATCACAGAAGTAAAGCAGAAAACACACTGACATGTTTGAATGGTGTTTATGGTAACTGGGGAGAAACAGCCAACTAAATGTAGGACCGGAATGCCTGCTGGTGGGGGCCTGTGTATTGGGGCCCCAGATCCAGTACCCTGTCTAGGGCACCATTTGACCATGATCCAAACTGTCATGAACTTTCTAATGCCTAGGTCATGAAAAACGGCTTGCTAACATCAATCTTTTAAAACTCAGGAATATTACCCAAAAAACGTATTTTCCCTTTAGCCCATTCTAGTTGCTTCTTTTTTTCTGACAGAATCTCCTTATTCAGCAACACTTTAAACTTTGTCAACCCCTTCCCCCAAAAGGGTTGAGAGCATTCTTATTACAAGAAGGCAGACCTGTTACTTATGTATACATGGCACTGACTGATGCCCAGGCAAGTTATGTACAAAGTGAAAAAGAACTCTTAATAGTCTTCTGATGTTAAAAGTTCTATGACTACATATATAAGAAAATCATTAGAATGGAGTCTGACCACAAGTCACTTCAAAGTCTCTTCAAGAAATTTTTAAAGCTTTAGTCTCAGGTTGCAGAGACAGCTATCAGCACTACAGCAGTATGAGCTACATGAACAATACATGCCAGAAATACATAAGCACACTGCAGACTTGCTGAGAGCCACATGGTAGGCAAAAGGAGACAGAGGGAATCAAACCCACAAGTACAGGAAGTAATACCACATAGTCAATCTGCTGAGCTTACTGCCAAATAACTGCAAATTTCAACTCCCTTTAGTCTAAGATGGGCAAAACTGCTGCTGGGCAGTTCATTAATGGAGTTCAAAGTTATAGTCATATGCCACATTACTGTCATACTATTTAATCACTGTAGACATACTTGTGCATCTCTAAGCTCAAAATACACACTATCACTGACTCAGAACATGATCCCCATCTGCTTCCTCCAAGCATTTGTACAGTCTTTAGATTCTTCATTTAAACAGATGAAATGCATTTCACAGACTGAAGTTCTTAGACTGTGGTGCTATAGCTGACTGGCTAGTCCATCTGATGGTGTGCGTTAGTGCTGCTGATGGGAGAGAGAGACTTGTTGCTCTATCACTTATAAGAAGTGAAGAAAAAAGATGATTTAGCAAATACTAGTGTCTTGTGTTTTTCTCAGTGAATGTGGTGCAAGGATACACTGCCTTCTGAGCCACTGGACTCGCAGTATGTGATAACAGAAGTAGGAGTTACCCTGACAATCTCCACTCCTTTAACATCTGCATTTCAATTTCAGAGAAAGTGGCACAATGTGGCAAAGGTACTCTCAAACAGCTATACATTCTAAAACCAGTGACACCACATCCATAACAAACCTCGCCCCCCACTATATCTAACTGGCAGTCATTTCACACTGTTTTTCTTCCAATCTCCCCCAGCTCTCCTATCAGCACAGGACACAGCCAAAATAAAGGACCCAGTGTATCTCTGCTACTCATTCAAAACACCACATCACCAAAACTCGCTCCCAAATCCAAGTTTAAAGCACAAGGTATTACATACCTCTGTCACAGTGGTAACAGACCAGCCTTCTACTGTTTTGGTTTCTTAAAAAGAATGCCTTAAAATACACAAATACCAAGAGTTGCAACATATGTTAAGCAGCTGCCTACAAGTTCCTTCACTGACAGTGTATCACCCTCACAGCACTTGCAAAGTGAAAAAAGGAAAAAGAAGAGGCTAGCTGGCACAGAAAATATATGCCTAAACCACAGGTGGCTTGTACTCCATCAGCATCAATGGTGCTGGAAGACTGACTGGGAAAGGGGATGCATGAAAGGCTACAACTGCAGACTTCCTCAAGGGGAAGAAGTAGAGTCCAGGCCCCAAGTGGATACCTCGTCCAGCAGCACTTCCCAGTGGAGACTGCATTATGAGAGAGGCTGCTAGCTAGACAAAAGGGGTGGAGTTCTAAAAAGCTGATGATCTTGCAGAAGGGAGGTCCATCTCTCCAAGCATTACATCCATTTAACTACTGTTCAACCACACTGGGAGAGGCTCACTGTGAGACAGGGTCTACAAAACCATGATATTGACTTTCCTCTACAGCATGGGCTGCTGCTGCTGTCTCCTTTCACTATTTCTCTCAAATAAACATAAAGGAGTGAAAAGGGCAAGACACTCTACAGAAAAGCCCTACAAGTCAAGGAGAGGATGACATGTGTGCATGAATTAAATCAATAAATAAAATAACCTGCATACCCAATCAAAAGAGACCTCTTCTCAAGTAACCTATATGCAAAATACTCTATCATACACATGGAAGCTACATATGCTTGTGCACACACAAACACACACACACAAAATGTGTGGACGCATAGCTGCATAAACATGCACATTAAAGATACTTATCCAAAGTCCTCTTTCCCCCATGTCATGCCTTCTGATACTGCTGCAGCCTACCCACATTCTTGAACGTGGAGGAGTCACACCCTTTGTTTGAGGAAATTATATGTATTATATGTATACTGGTCTTCACTACTGTTAGTATGGATAGGTGATGCCCCACAGGTCCTGTAAGGGTATACTGATATTTTTGTCTGCAGACCTAAAATCCTTAGGACACCTGCATATGCAATGGTGGGGGGGGTGAGATGCACAGTCTCATACACTGCCACTAGACTCCTGCATGACCTTTCTTCTGAGTGAAGAAACATAGATGTGAAGAAACATAGATGATTTTATCAAACTCTGCAAGAGGTCAACTACTGCAACTCAGACCCCATCCCCATCCTGAAATCAGCAGTCAGTCCTTTCAAGCTGACCCAGTAGCTTCCAATGTGTTAAATGAAACTGTTAAGAGCAGAATTGTCTGTTACCATCCCACTATTATATGCTTGCAGCTGGCCCTGTTAAAGTATGGTCATTTCATTAAATTTATTTTATTGAACAATAAATTAATTTATGTATTTACTTATACTCCCGTGTAAAGACATACAAGTCCCAGGCAACATCTGAATCAGAAAAAAAAGCTAAAGCTGGATAAATACACACTTACATATATTTTAATACAAATATTTGGAAATGTACTCAAGAAATGTAATCTGGTCTTCACTGAAAGCCAAATGGAAAACATTTGACGGACGTGCCCATGAAATCCAATGCTGGTGATACTGTCATATGAAAATACACAGATCATCACCATCAATCCTCTTTTCTCCATTTTTCATGGGATTGGAGTGTTGTGCCAACTGTTGTCCATTCAGAGCTGCTTGCCTTCCTTTCAACAGTTATCCCTGCTTGCCTGCCTCAGGACTTCTCTCACACAATCCATCAATCTCATGGATGGAAGTCCTCATCTTCTCTTGCCTTCTTCATGCATTTCCTACATCTACTTTACCAAATTATCTTTTGCGTTTCTAAAAGCATGACTAATATTTTCTCCAGAAACTTCTTTGTAAACAAAGCTAATTTGCCTTCCACTCTAATGTCATTTCTTCATCTGTCCTACGGTATGCATTCTGCTACCCATCTCAAGCACTATCTCCATTACCTTAAGCTTCCTCAGCTGCTCTCCCTTCACTGCCCAGGTAGCTGTGCCACAGAGAAAGCACTTGTCACCCCACTGTTTTGTGCACCTTATCGTTTGACTTATTTGGTATTCTTCTGTCACACACTACTCCTGAAAACATTGTGTCAACTGGCTACAGCACCCTCAGACTTCAGCCTTGAATTCCGTACTCAGACAGCCTTGAATTCCGTACACAGACTTCCTTTCTCCTAAACCACACCTCTCAGATACTTCAAGCTGTTAGCCAGTTCCACTGTCTTCCCTTCCATCTCTATTTGAAATTTCTTATGAAATCCTTGTTTACAACAATGACCACTATCTTGTCGGTACTGTGCTTCATCTCATGTGCCTTAGTGTTGCTTCCAGATGTCTATCAGCAGCTGATGTTCCTGTTCAGAGTCTGCCTAAAGTGCTCTATTATCTGAATAAAGCTCTTCTGTCAATTTGTCCCCTCCGGCCTGTTCACTGATGCATAATGTTAAACTTCTTAAAATTACTTTGATCTGAATGGAACTAGCTACTGATACATTATGAATAAGAGGGAGCATAAAGGTGACCCATTATACCCTTTTGTCATTGGGTCTCTGTACACATGGAGCACAAAGGTGACCCATTATACCCTTTTGTCATTGGGTCTCTGTACACATCTTGCACTAATCCTATCAATATTTCTGGGTCTCGGTGACATTTAGCACTGTTCAAATTAGCCTTCCTGAGATCTGGTCACATACTTTTTACAAATCTATATCACAATTAGACTTTTTCCTCATCTCTGGCTTCTTCCACACTATCCGGCTCTGCAAACGTAAGATCATTTGTACTTCATCCTGATCTGAATTGCTCATCTCCCATCTTGCATAGAAATAAATGGCAAGCTAAATGGCAAGCTTTGTATTTAAAAGTTTACCTTTTACAGGCATAAATGTCTGGGAAACAATAAGTAACAAAAGTCTTTTTACTCTACATGCACAGCTGTAACAAAACACTAAACTGAAAGGAGACATCTATTCTATACCATTCAAAATACATTTTTTTCTCACAGTACAATTTTCTATTATGCAAAGTCAAAAGTGAGTGTTTTTTTTTTTAGGACTGTGTTGAAAGTACAGCACTTACTTTTAACTATAAAATGGAGAATTTGACCAAATACAACAATTCTTAAATACATGTAATGTTTTACAGTTTTGCATGGAGGAAGCATCTCTCACAATTAAAGGACATATAATCAGCTCTAACATTACCGAGTGGTTTCTGTTATTCTCGTGCTGTATCAGCTCTTACAACTTCAGCATGCGGCAATGTAACCACCACCTCTGTAACCTTTCTAAGAAATGTGATGAAATGAATCTAATTTTTTTTAAACTAGACTCTTACTACTCTTCTGCATTCAGTTTTAAGATGATGGTTTGTTGCAGGAATAACTAGTATGCACATATACATATGGGAATTCGGGTTCACAGGTATGAACAAGTGGCAGCTAATCATCAAACCTCACCATAACAGACTATACCTTGTCATCCTCAAAGATAATATCCGCAGGAAGTGTTCTGTCAATGATTTTGGAGAAGATTGTTGAGGATGCATCACCATACTTTCTGCGAGCTGCTTCAGCTAAATGAGCTTTAGTAACTTCATCACTGGAGCCCTTCTCTGTGCAGTAACCACCCTAGAAAGATATAAAGTCAGCACATTAGCCAGTTAAATTAATTTTTTAATATTCCATAAAGTCTTTATAGTTGCATCAAGGGGCCTGTTAAGGGTTTACAGTTGTGCAGACTCTTAGCGCTGTAAATTAAATGGACATAATTATCTGTTGGAATCTTACCTAAATACAGACTGGCACCTCGGGTATCTTCAGAGGTTTTCTATGAAAAAGTCAAATGCAGACATCACTCTGGTCTAGAAGTTGCAGTTCAAATAGAATCCGATCCAAACTGCCCTTTTTTTTTTTTTTTTTTTTTTAAATTAACAAAAGGTTTATTGCAAATTTCTAACAAGCACAGATCACTTTCTCGCTGATAAAAAGATGAGGTGTAACACAACTAAAACAGCAATTGTCAGGTATGCTACAGACTAACCAAAACTGTATTTTGAACATGAAAAGGTTTCCATGACACAAAATCTTCACTTAAATTAAAAAAACTCTCTGGTATCATAGCAAAAATAAAGCATTTTGGGCATTTCCACTTCATTACTTTAGCTGTACTGACAACATAAACCACTGTGGAAATAACTCACTAAATTCACTCAATGCAAAATATTATTGCAGCTGTCAGCCTTGATAGTAGCAACTTAGCTCACGAGATTTAAGTGCTTGAAGAAACACAGAGAAAAAAAAATCAATAAAGCCAACAATGTGAAGGGATAGTAAAGTGCTTAAGAAGCTGTAATAATGTACTGTATTTTTAAAATTTGTTTCCTTATTGTTTGGTTTATGCTTCTTTCCAGATTTGTATGCATACTTCCAGTATCTAATCACTTAAAGGAATGAGCCACAGAAATTTACAGTTTTAACGCAATGTGGTGTTCATTCTCTGTAATGCAATGCTAAGAGTGCTACACACAAAGTAAAGTTTTGTTCAGTGTGTTTTCTGTCACAAGCTGTTACTGTGGTTTATCTGTACACAATTCTAGTTTGTATGCAATCTCATGTACTTGCTTTTTTTTTAAACCTCTTTAGTAAAATATCACTCAAGACAAAGGCACACACACATTAATAGAAAAACAAAACAACATTTTTCCTTCATTTACAAAAACATACATTGACAGTTCTTAAAAAAAAAGTGTGTATTCAGTCCAACATTGCATAAAATCACTCAATTCCAGCCTTCCTTACGCCTTCGGAACATTTTGAAAGTACTGTTTCCACAAATTCCACTGAAAAGTAATTTGCTCCTTCCCATTTTTAAATATTCCTCTTCCACTTCTTCTACCTCTCTTACAATATCCAATACTTCAAATGCAGTTGGTTTACCATTTGATTTCCATTTTCTAGTACTTCCTTTTTTGGCAGCCAACAGAATTAAACTTTATTAAGGCCTTATTATTTCTAGGCAATATAAATCCCGTGTCTCCGCTCAAAAGATAATTTTCCCCCCAATTATTTCTGAGAGAGTACTCTGTACAGAATTTTTTAAATCTGCCAGCTCATTACACTCTCAAAAACATGTTCCTAGTCACCTCTTTCTTCCCCATTACACCTCCATCACATCTCCAACAGCTGCTACCTACCCGATTGATTCTTATAATTGAGCAAAATGTATATGCTCTACTAATTATCCCCTTTTCAACAGCAACTTTTGTTCTAGACTGGACTAAAAACTCTACCAGTGAGGGTCTTTTACTTAGGGCACCCCTATCACTCTCTCTGTGCCTATACTCTGACATCAATCCCCAATAGCGAATGCAGTCTCTAACCTGCAGTCCACACTTTTTCTTGCCCTCATCTCACTCTAGGTTCATAGGTTCATAGGTTCATACTAGGCTATCTGCCCAAGGGCATTTATAAGCCTAGCCCAGAGTTTTGTGGCTTTCGCCACCCCTTTAGTTTGGAGGATACTATGCCCATTATTTTGCTGTGCCTCTGTCAAGCAGTGACACTGAGATAATCCCTGGGGTATATCTGCGATCTCCCATCCATTGGTCAAGATTTCTCTTGAACAAAGCCAGCGAGGTGCTCTGCCTCACATGTACTGGGATTTTGTTCCACAGCATAGGGAGTCTCTGGGTGATGAATCTGTCCCTCCAGCACGTCCTATTAATAACCGTGTCAAGATTTAAGTCTCCGCCTTGTAGTTCTGAGGGATCTAGATTTTTTGAGGTGAAGCATGTTCATCAATTCTGGGTTGGACATGGCCTTGTATGTCAGGCACAGGTCACCTCTGAGCAGATGGTAAGTGACTGAATAGAGCTGGAGTTCCTTCAGTCGGGCAGCATAGGACATATTTTTGAGACCCTTTATCCTTTTGGTGAGGAACTTTTGGGGCCTTTCCAGTTGCTGCAGGTGTCGTGTCAGATACATTCCGAATGGGGCATTGTACTCAATCATTGGTCTGATGAGTGATGAGTACAGGGGGACGATGACCTCCCTTGATCTAGATGTGAATCCCTTCATGATTAGGTGGGCAATGTAGAAGGTCTTCCTAACTACTTTGGCAACGTGAGTGTCAAACGAAAGGTTACTGTCAAACTGGGTCCCCAGATCCATGATAACCTCTTCTGTGCTTAGTGGGTTGCCGCCTATATGGTAGCTAGGGATAACCTTGTTTTTCCCGAAGGGTATGACTATGCATTTTTTGGCGTTTAACTTTAGGCCATGGCTCTGGCACCAGTTATCCGTTTCTATAAGACCCTTCTGAAGGATATCTGTGTCAGATGTGTTCTCAACTATGGCGCCCAGTTTGCAGTCATCTGCAAATTTTGTCAGCCATAATCCTCCTGTGTTTGCTTGTACTTCTGAAAAGTAGATGCCGAACAGGAGTGGGCCCAGGACAGAGCCCTGTGGGACACCACTTGTGACAGGCTTTGAGTCTGACATGGCGCCAGCAACTCTGACCCTGTGGGTTCTGTCACTTAGCCAGTTTGCAACCCATCTTGTGACGTATGGGTTTACATTTAAGCTGATGAGTTTTTCAATGATACCTGAGTGGGGTATTGTGTCGAAAGCCTTTGCCAGGTCAAGGTAGGCTGTGTGGACTGCCTTTCCCTCATCAATGGCCTTGGTGACTGTTTTGAAAAAGTCATCCAAGTTTAAAAGGCATGATCTGCCTTTGACAAAGCCAAACTGGGTCGGATCCAAAGTCTGCAAGTCCCCTATGTCTTTATTTATGAGTTCCATTATGATCCTCTCCATAGCTTTGCAGATCAGGCTTGTCAAGCTGATGGGACGGTAATTTTCAGGGTCTGTGGAGGCACCGCCTTTGTGAAGTGGGACCACAGTTGCCGTACGCCACTCCTTGGGCACGTATCCTGAGGTGAGGCTAAGATTAAACAGCTGCCCTAACTGCGGGTTTAATTCCTCATTGAGTTTGTGGAGCACACAACCGGGGACACCATCTGGTCCCATGGATGCTGTAGTTTTTTGCCTTGGAGAGAGCAGTTCTCACCTGAGCATTAGAGATGTTTGGGGGGGCTACAATCCTCTGGTATAGATATCTCACCTTTTGGCCGGGCGGGTTTGCACTGAAGCTGTCAGCCAGTATGTTGGCAATGTCTGTAGGTTCAGTAATTTTTACATCATTTTGAACTAATTCTGAGCATATCTGGGAGTTTCCTCCCAGGTTTCTAACATAGCTAAAGAAGGCCTTATGATTGTCTTTTGAGTCCTTAGCGACTTTTCTCTCAAAATTTGCCTTGGATGATTTTATGAGAGATCTTAGTTTTTTACTTATAATGATCAAAGGTGTCTTCCCTTTTAAGGATTTTGCTCTATCTTGTAGTAGCTTCCTCCTTTTGTTGTAGAGCTTGTTTATGGCTGGGGTCCACCAGACTGGTTGCTTGCCTTTGGTACAAAGAGTCTTTGTTTTGTTTGGGATTGCCTGATCCATGCAGTCCTGTAGGTGCTGGTAGAAGGCATTTGTAAGTGATTCAGCGGCTTGAGTAATGGTTTCCGCAGGCTCGGGGGCCTTAAAAGAGACCACACCAGTGTGAAGTCGGCTTTTGAGAAGTTCTTCACTGTGGTCTTTTTATCTCAGGTGGGGGCGGGATGTGGACTTCCAGTGAGATTAGTTTATGGTCTGAACCAGTGAGGGGTATACTTCCGGTGTTGAACATTGTGACCCCATGTTTGTGATGATGAGATCTAGTATGTTTTCTCCTCTTGTGGGGATGGTGACTAGTTGTTCCATGGCATTTGAGTTTATGAACTCTAGGAACCTTTGGGCTAGAGTGTTGGGGCTTGAGTAGTGATCCCAGTCTATATTAGGGTAGCTGAAGTCACCTAGTATGATGGTGTTTGGAGATACATTTATCCCCTCCAGTGTTTTCAAGAAAGCTATGTGAGGTTCCTGAGATTGAGAGGGTGGCCTGTAACATGCTACAAATTGCAGAGCAGTCTTGCCTATGGTTAATTGCACCTGGATGGTCTCCGATGCATCGTGCGTTGCCACCAACCTTGAGGTGTGGGTGTCCTTGATGAATATAGACACCCCCCCTCCTTTCTTGGTGTTGTCCGGATTTTGGGGCCGGAACGCATGATATGAGGTAAAACCTGATAGTGCCAGGGTGCTCTCGGGAGCCTTGAACCAGGTTTCAGTCACAGCACAGACATCGATGTTCTCCATACTGAGAAGGGCCTCGAGTGCGTGCATCTTGAGGTTGAGACTTCTGGCATTGAGCAGCATTACCCTTAGTTTTTTTCCTTTTTTGTGTTCTAGGGTGGTAGGTTTAGAATTTGAGCCTTGCCTAAAAAAGGCACTATGGGGTGGCAAGAGCCTTTGCCAATATCCGGAAGCCCAGGGGTGACAGGTGCAAGCCGTCCCTTGCGAAGCAGCGTGGTTTGTCCAGCATATCATCCCAGGCAGACAGACATTGGATCCCCTTTGAATGACACCAGAGTTTAAGCCAATTATTAAAGCTGATCATCTTGTCTCTGTATTGTGGCATCATTCTTGGTGAAGGTAGGACTCTGTTCAAGGTCAGGGTCATACCTGCCTGGGCTACATAATCAGAGAGCTCCTCTATGTCTCTTTTCATGTAGTCCAAGGAGGTACGTCTCAGGTCGTTCACACCAGCGTGGACAATGACAGAGTCGTACTTGTACCTGCTGTTGAGAGATCTGAGTGCTTGCGTTATGTGGCAGATTCTAGCGCCCGACAGGTAGCTTACTGTCTCCATCTCTAGTTATTTGCTCCCAATACCTTGGTTCCTTTGCATTTTTTTTCCAGTAAGCTCCACTCCCCCCAACACTACTTTCTGTAACCCTACTTACAATCAGCCCTATTGGCAAAATCTTTCTCCATTCCTGTAATGGCTTAGTTCTTAGAATACATTCTGGAGCTTTATCAATACAATATACTGTACAGTGGCTATTATTCTCTTTACAGATCTGCATCCAAAATCCCACTCTCTCCTTATTCCTTGGACTCCCCCTGCTTCAGAATCATCCCTTTCAGTTGTGAATTATAACCCTCGGCTTGTACTATATATATACGTTTTAACTGTGTATCTCTATCCACCTCGTTTTATTGGGAAGATCAACTTATCCCACTTAACTCTTGCCCTCTTTCTCTCCTACTGAAATTCCTTCAGCTCTATTACTGTCCACAACTTTTCCTCTGTTTGAGAAAATTTACTCAACCTGTGTATATAAAACTAAAGGAAATAAAACATTTTCACTCCTTGTAGCTTACTATCTATATCCAGAAACAAGGGCTTCCAATTTCTCTTCTTTAATCTCTTCCCATATTATCCTTAGCTGCCACAACAGACGGCTTTTTAATCCATACTCCTAAATGCTTTATCCTATGACTAATTAAATATGGTTAGAGCAGAACCAAGTCCTGAGAAGGTACATAATTCACAGCTATAGCCTTTGTTTTATCTTTGTTTCAAAACTTTTCAGGGTATAAAATTAATCGTCAAAAATGTTCCACAACACTTACCAAGTACACTTCAAAGAATTTTTCCTCCGGTAGATTGCAGATGTTGGGGGTGTGATGAGGGGTAACTGGGAACACATTTTTTTGGGTGTGTAATAAGTTGGCAGACTTTAAAAATTCCTTGCAGACTACTCTTTGCCAGAAATACTGGATGAGTAAATTCATGTAACTAAGGAAATGATATATTTGAGCTGTGATACAGAATCGTAATTGCCCAGACAATACAAATCCTTGCCGTGTTCAATTCTGGTGGCTGCCAAAAAGCAATTACAAAGTCTAACCATACTAGAAAGTACTGAATATAGTAAGAGAGATAAAAGAACTATAATTGGGATCTTTAGAAAAGGGTATGAGCAAATTACATAGAAAAAATGGGAATTGTGGGACAAGGGAATAAGATTTTGGAGGGAAATGAGGTTGGAGGCAACACAGGAACTGAATGAGCTATGTAATGTCAGACTAACAATGACTGTATACATTGTAGGTGATGTGGAATGTTTGCAACTGAAAATGTGTCAATATGTTTTGCTTTCATTTGTATAAATGTTTGTGTCATAACTGATTAACAAGTTTCTTAAAAAAAATGTTCCACAACACTGAGGTGCCCTTTTCTGGATTTATCAAGTACAAAATAATATAATCTGCAGATAAAGACAGCTTTTCTTGATTACCACACCAATTATGTCCTTGAATTTTTTTTGAGTACCTTATTTTTTCTGCCTGTGGCTTTAACGATACAGCACTTTATTCCTCTGTTCAAAAATAACTTACCTGAGAAGAAACCTTCCACTTTAATTCTTGCATCTGATCCATTTCTATCAGGAAATAAATGCAAATGCTTCCATTACTCCACTTATAAAAATCCAACCTTACTCTGTTGAATACTCTCTCTGCATCGACTGACCAACAGCAGCCTTACTTTCTTACATTCTGCTTCTCTTTTGGATCATCAAATGTCTGCCTTCTCTCCATAAAACCACACTGACCCATATCCATCAATTTTGGCAACACCTTTGCCATTCTTTTAGCTAGTATACACAGACATTGTATAATCATTGTTATATGATGTTGCTGCTTCCCCTCCTTTTAAAATACATTAAACAAAATCTTCCAGATCTTTATCACTTTCATCCTGCTTAACTTCTAAAAGAAAACAATCTGTGACAGGAGACTTCCACGCAGATTGAAAATACTTCACTGCTTTTATCTCATCTATCTTGAATATTAGTTGATGAGCTTCATCTTCCTCTAACCTTAGCATAATTAAGTCTCTTGTAAATATTTCCATTTGTGCTCTTTCTTGGTTTCCACATTAATCTCCTTTGGGCAAATTTTCATAAAATTTCTGAAATATCTCCAATACCTCTGCAGGCTCTATTGCTGTTATTTATTTGTCTGTCTTAGTTGACTGGGAGCAGTCAGACTAAAACCCATTTTCAGCAGAGCTGCAGGGAGAAAGTCTTTGTTTAACTTGTACATTTACAATTACAGGTTAAAAACATCTGTACATGAACTTATTTACATGATTTGATTTGTTTAAATGTTTTATAAATATAAGGCAGTGGTGTATTTCTTTTTAAAGTTGATAGTTTCATAGTTTCATAGATTAGTACCAAGCTAACTGCCCTTGCGAGCCATTTTAAGCCTAGCCAATTATCCAGTGTGAGACTCAAACCCTGCACCTTGTGTTTGTAAGGCAAACACCTTAACCATTAGGCCACCCTCCCAACCCTAAAGCTTACAGCACCTGGTATTCCCAGGCGGTCTCCCATCCAAGTACTAACCAGGCCCGACCCTGCTTAGCTTCCGAGATCAGACGAAAAGGGGCGCGCATTCAGGGTGGTATGGCCGTAGGTACCAGGAGGCTAGTTTCATTTTATATGCAGTATTGACATTTGTAAGAATAGGGGAAGCATATAGTACAGAAGGAAGTATGCTGCTGCTGCTAAGATAATCCTTGCTTGATCTGTCAGGTAGTGTTTAGCCCTACAGAGGCTTTCCTTCTCACAGGCTCCTTCACTTTGACGACAACCCATTCTGATTTCTATTGCCCAAGTTTTTGTCAAAGTTTTTGTGCTCTGGAGTCAAAAAATATTTGCACAACAGCTTTCCAAGACTGTTGCAAACTGATCAACAGATTACACTTCAACTCTCCCAGTGTAAAAAAAAAAAAAAAAAAAAAAAAAAAAAAAAAGAGAGAGAGAAACTGGGGCCAGTAATTCTGCCAGTTTGAGTAAAATTCAGTTACTGACTAGCAAGTAAGTACACTGCCTGGAATCCAGCAAAGACACTTGAGAGCCTTAAAGAAAATCAACCAGAAAAGGTGGAAGAATCCTGCAGCTGTTCAACAAACAAAGCAGTTCAGGCTTCAATTTTGATACAAGAGAGGTCTTCCAGTAACTTGGAAGAAAAAAAAAATCAAATTAGCTCAGAGTGGACTGAAATAAATGAAACATTGAAGGAGTACATAACTAAAATAACAAAGGATGGGAAAATGGAAGATTTAAATAGCTATTCAAATAAAGTGAAAATTGGAAAATCAGACTGAAATGAAAAGCTGGCAGAGTACGAGACTGATCAAGAAAAGCTGTTTCAAAAACTGATACAGTTAGAGGACACAGCACACATAGAAAACCTGATATTTTCTATTGTACCACAGAAACTGAAAGGAACAGACTGTATTAACTTTATGAAGGCACAAATAAGTAATTGGATTGGTATTCCACAGCAGGATTTGGTAAATGAAAGGGCACACCATGTGTATACTCTAAACATGACATTGACAAAGCAGCCAAGACCCGGATTAGTAAAATGCAATCATAACAGCAGAAAGAGTTGACCCTGACAAAGCTGTTGCAGAAAGGCAAAGTATTAAAAACAGGAGACAGAATGTTTATGGAAAACTATTATTCACTGTACACCAAGAAGAGGCATGTGCAAGAGTCAACCTGCTGCACCCAGCTGTCTTCAGAATATTTTTTTCCTGGAGAATCCATGCAGTTTTTTTGATATGGAACAGGCTAAGGAGGAAATACAAAAGTCCGTTGGAAAAAAAGTGGGTTATCAAATCAAACTGGACTCTGCTACTCATTCTTCTGATAATAAAGCTCATAGAGAGACTTGTGAAACATTTTCCAGTGTTGCAAAGTAAAATGCTTAAGACAGGGAAAAAAAAAAAAGGAAAGGAGTTGACTAGAAGAATCAGGAGTACATCGGACTTGAATAGGAGTCTAGGGTTAGGAAATGGCATTGAACAGGAAAAATAATACTCCTCAAGAGTGACCCTGCAAGCCATACCAAGAACTACAGGCCAATAACTTGCCTTCCAGCAATATATAAATTATATACTGGAATTCATGCAAAGTTTATAGTCCTTTAGAAAAAAAATCAATTATGGCAACAGAACAAAAAGGATGATACAAAAGAAAGTCATATGTAGCAAAAAGATCATTTGTTGCTTAGAGCCGCAACAGACATTTATAAAAAGGAGATGAATTTAAGTATGGCATGCCTAGGTTACAAAACAGTATCCCACATTTATGGACAGCGGGATAGGTTAGGTTAAGGCTACTCTTTGACTCCCATAAACCAGCTTTGTCTAAAGAGATCTCATTCACTTTTTTGTGGATAATAAAAAATGTACAGTTCAACACACAAGGTTCTGAAAGCACACATACAAGTGGTTAAAACCATTTCAGATGATATAAAAATGACATTTGGTCTTGATAAATGTGCAAAAGCAACATTTATAAAACAAAGCTGCAGTACAAAGAAAATATTAGTAATGTTGTTAACCAGGCTAGTGTCCGCTCAGGATGTGATTCCAAGTGAGTTTTAGTTAAGGATAAATCTTTGTGGAAAGATCCCAGTATGAAAACAGCAACAGTGAAAAAGCACAAAGCAATCAAACTGGATAAAATTTATTTAATGGTTTGTAATTACACTTCCTAGATGCCAGCAAAGAAGAAATTTGGAGACATTAACAGCAAATAAATAAAAGGGACAAGAAAAAAACTAGATGGAAGAATATTTCAGCTGTAAGTAAAAAGCAGTTTAAGTTTCAGGTTTGGCATAACAGATAACTTGTAGTCAAAAAATGAATCCAACAATTCCAGTAAACAGCAAAAAATGTAAAACAAAATGGAAGCAGCAGTCGGTCAGGATAAATATTCCACAAGGTGTTTATTGAACACAAATAAAAACCAGGTTAAGCGCTTTCGTCTTGTTTCGTGCAAGACATTATCAGAACCTTCACTTCTTTTTTTTCCATAATAAATTTTTATATACTTTTCATACAAAATTATAAAATACAAACTACTAACACTGTAACAATCACACCAAACAATATACAATATTTACAAGAATGCTTCCATAAAAGACATTAGAAATATAAGAAAAACATAGGAATAATTTGTAAGTTTCCAGTATTGAACAGTTTGATTAGACATTTCTCTCCAAATATAGCAATGATTATTACTACCTTCAATTCAAAAGTTTTATGCTAATATAATATTAAATATCTGTTCCCAAATTTTCGGATTATTGATACTCTTACTATGTGAATTTAAAAGTAGTTTATGAGCTAGTATATGTTTTGTCGCCAACACACTGAAGTTTTGCCATGATGTTTTAGTTGTCTAGGCCAATTTGAAGCTATATAAAGCTTCATTAGTAAGAAAATATTAATATGAACTATACTCTGTGATCTGGTAAGTTCTTCGAGAATATGCAAAATCATAAATTTCCAAGACAGTGTTGTACTTTGGTAGCCCACTTTCTGAAGTTGAATTTTAAGGGAATCCCACAGTTTGTATATACACTTATAGCTCCAGAACATTCACTTCTAAATGTTAAAAAATATCTAAATTCTAAATCTCTCACCAATCATCATAAACACACCCTCCAACTCAATCAATTAAGGCTCCTAAAAACATTTAGAGATACACATACAATAAAACAAGAAAGTTGTTAAATATCCTTAAAATCATTTAACTGAATACACACAATTACATTAAATTTTTCTCAATATGTCTTTCAATTTACCAGCAATGGAAATGTTGCCGTTAAGCCCAGGGATAAAATCCAGACATATGCCAGAGATAGTAAATCAGTTGTTTGTCAGAAAGAATATATGATTTTGCAGTGTGTAATGCCTGTGAGGTGTTCTAAATTGGAAAAACCAACAAGCCACTTAATAGGAGAATATATCAACACTTTTATAGTATTTCCAAAGGTGACAATAAAAGTGCACTAGCGAGACATTCCATGATATGCAACAACTTTTCAAAATTCACATATTTTTTTTGTGGCTGAACAACCTTCAGTACATGCATACCCAGGGGACTGGAAAAATAAACTATTCCATATGGAAATGTTTTGGCAGCTGAGAATGGATGCCACCACACCCTCTGGGCTTAGCGACATTTCCATTGCTAGTGAATTGAAAGACAGATAGAGAAAAATTTAATGTAATTGTGTCTATTCAGTTAAATGACTTTAAGGATATTTAACAACTTTGTTGTTTTATTGTATTTGAATCATTACTTTTTCTTTTGTATCTCTTTAAATGTTTTAGGAGCCTTAATTGATTGAGTTGGGGGGTGTGTTTATGATGATTGGTGAGTGATTTAGTATTTAAATATTTTTAGCATTGAGAAGTGAAGGTTCTGATTAGGTCTTACACGAAACAAGACGAAAGTGCTTAACCTGGTTTTTATTTGTGTTTAATAAACACCTATTGGAATATTTATCCTGACCGACTGCTGCTTCCAGTTTGTTTTACAGATAACTTACAGTAATTTAAAGGGAAATAAATTTAATGCACACAGAGGTGCTTAAAATATGTGAAAACTGAATGAATATATATAGTTAAATAATAAAAAGTATTTAAATATGAAAGCTTGAATTAGTTAGATGAGCTGATAAAACTGTAAATCTGCAGCTAAAATGAAAAAAAGACTGGCTATGCATGCAGATTTTCAAGAACAGCTGTTTCAAAAAATAGTAGCTAGAAGCCAGGGCACATAGACAAAAACAGATTTTCTACTAAACCAGTGAAACTGGAAGGGACAGCATATAATAATTTATGAAAGTACAAAACTTGATCAATTTAATATATCACAGGAGATTACCAGCGTACATTATTTAAAAAAAGGATTCAAGGATTGGTATATTAAAGAAATAAAACAAATTCCTAAAAATAAACATGATTGGTGAAGTATTTGACATTGTCCTGTGGGATTCACTAAAGGCTTACTTAAATGGAAGAGGTATAATCTGGTATACTACTAAACAAGAGAATGGGACAAAGAAATGAATACACTACAGGCCAAAATAGACACATTAAAGTTAAATCTAAAACCAAATGTCATTAGTCAGTCTGATCTTAAAAATTTACATACAAAATATGTTGAAATTCTAAATCAAAAAGTTTCAATAAACCTGGAAAAACAAACTTCAGCCATAGTCAGTAAACCCTTTAAGCTTGAGCAGAAAGGCAGAGGAGGGCATTTTACCGGTAATCACAGCACTTTTGAAAGCTGGAGTATTAATTCTGTGCACAGACTCACCGTGTAATACGCCCTTATTTCCAGTAAAAAAACAGGATGGGACATGGAGGATGGTACAAGACTTACAGGCAATAAATGCCGCGGTGGTACCTCGGGCCCCCATGGTCCCGGATCCGTCTATTCTGCTGAACGATATCCTTCCAACGGATAACTACTTTTCTGTAATTGATATTAGTAATGCCTTTTTCTCCATTCCCTTACAGGAAGATAGTAGATTTTGGTTTGCATTTACATTTATGGGCAAGCGTTATACCTATACCAGGTTACCGCAGGGATACTGCGAAAGTCCGACCATCTTCTCACAAGAGATGTCCACCAATTTGGCTCAGTTCCAACCCGCCCAAGTGTGCCATCTACTGCTGTACGTGGATAACATCCTCCTGGCCGTGACTACGGAAGAACTCTGTAAGTCCGAGACTATTCGACTACTACACTTTCTGGCACACGAAGGACATAAGGTAAATAAGTCTAAGTTACAATTTTGTAAATTAGATGTACGTTACCTGGGTTATACTATCTCTGGGAAGGGCAGGCGATTAGATGACAGTAGAAAGAATGCTATTTTACAAGCCCCCATGCCAACTACAAAAAAGGAAATTATGTCCTTTTTAGGCATTACGAACTTCTGTCGTAGTTGGATTCCCAACTATGCCGAAGAAGTGCACCCGCTATCAGACTTAAAGATTTGCTGCACTGGACAGACAAGGCAGTACAGGCATTCACTAGAATCAAGCAACTGATAGCTGGGTCAGCGACATTGGGGTTTCCAGATTACAGTAAGACCTTTATACAGACTGTAGATTGCAAGCAGGGATTTATGACATCTGTTTTAATGCAAATGTATGGAGATAAGTTAAGACCATTGGCATTTTACTCTAGTAAATTAGACTCAGTAGCACGAGCATTACCACACTGTGTGCAAGCAGTAATTGCAGCCGCTTTGGCGGTACAAGCATCTGCCACGTTGGTATTGTTCCATGATCTTACGTTAAAAGTCCCGACTCTAGCAGTCATCCTTCTGCAGGACAAGTTAACATTTTTGTCACCTAGCAGACATTTATCTTGTATGACTACGCTGTTATCACAGCCACACATGACAATTGAGAGATGCACTACCTTAAATCCAGCGACATTGCTACCCGTTGCTGAAGACGGTATCCCGCATGTATGCTTAGATCTCATACATTCTAAAGTTCTACCAAGACCGGATCTTAAAGATCAACCCTTACTACATGCGGACTGGACACTGTTTGTAGATGGGTCGGCACGCAAAACAGAAACAGGCACCACGCAGGTAGGGTATGCAGTTAGTACTGCAACTCAGATAATAGAGGCAAGACCACTCCCCGGGAACTTATCCGCTCAGGCAGCGGAACTGATTGCTGTAACACGGGCATGTCTCCTTTCGGAGGACAGGAATGTCACTATCTATACGGATAGTCAATATGCCTTCTCTACAGTACATGTGTTTGCTCAGCAATGGAAAAATAGGGGGATGGTTACAACCTCGGGAAAAGCCATCATGCACAAAGAACTAATCCTTGAATTACTACAAGCCGTCCAACGGCCACGGGGTTTGGCCATCTGTAAATGCGCTGCTCATACCCGTGCTAAGGACCCGGTATCACTTGGTAATGCCCTAGCAGACAAAGCAGCCAAAGAGGCAGCTATGTCCAGTACCTTTTCACTTGAAACCACACCTACAGAATTACAACCAACAGATAAGTTTGATTTACAAACCTTACAAGTCATGCAGGAACTTAGCACAGTACAGGAAAAACAACGCTGGACTAGGTATGGTGTTAGACAGAACAAAGCAATCTATGTGGGACCAGATAATAAATATGTTTTGCCTACTAATCTTTTTAGGTATGCAGCACTAGTCGTGCATGGCCCTTCCCATCTGGGCCCTGCAGCTATGGTTAGAATTATCCACCTTACCTTTTGGACCAAGGGTTTCATTGCATATGCAAAACGCTTTTGTCTATCCTGCATAGTATGTGCTAAATACCACGGGAGGGTCAGAGTTGCCCGCATCATTTCCAACACCCCCCTATCCATTTCATACAATATGTATGGACTTCATCGAATTGACCCCGGCACAACTAAAGAAGTTTGTGTTAGTGATAGTAGATGCATTTACTAAGTGGGATGAGGCTTTTCCGGTGACACATCCGCATGCTCAAACAGTGGCTAAAATTTTGGTCAATCACATCGTCCCGCACTTTGGACTTCCTACACGCATCTACTCTGACAACGGCACGCATTTTGTCAATCAGATCATTCAGAAACTGTCTACAGTTTTCCAAATTGAACTGAAACACCATTGTGCCTACCACCCACAATCAGCAGGGTTGGTGGAACGCCACAACGGCATTCTAAAAGGCAAGTTAAGAAAACTCATGGCCGAGACATATCAGTCTTGGATTACCTGTCTACCTCTAGCCCTCCTTTCCATGCGGACAACTTCCACCTCAAAAGGAGTCACCCCATTTGAGTTATTGTACGGGAGACCTTATTACGTCCCTCAGTGGCAAAACTTGTTGCCTGCGGAACGTGAGGGGGGTGAGGAGATAGCAGATTACATGAGGAAAATGCTGACCAATACTAACAGCTGTTTAACGAATGATTATTTTTCAGGTTCAAGAGACGACAAAATCACGGAAATCAGACCCGCGACTGGGTCTGGGTCAAGATCGTTGTTTAAAGAATTGGGCATCCCCAAATGGGAGGGCCCCTACCAGGTGTTGATCGCAACTCCAACGGCAGTTCGGATTAAAGAAAGGTCCTCATGGATCCACCTAACGCATTGTAAAATTGTAAAACATTTTAAGTTAGATAAAAACTTGAATCCCCCTGGGGAACAAACAGACAGCAGTAACCATGAAGGACAATAATGAGAATAAGAGAAAATGGTTCTATTGCAATATTTTATTGTTTATAACTATTGTGATTGTAATATTTCTGTTTTGGCCATTTCTGTTTTTTAATGAAGCTAGCCATTCAAAAAGAGACAAACACACCAGCTGGCATCCAAACTTTAATACATATCAAGCGATTAAATATGCATATGCATCCTCAATGAACGTCTCAAATTGTTGGGTATGTACTGCAATACCTACTGTACATAGTGGCTTAATGTTAGGGACAGCCCCTCTGGGAATTGAAACCACAGAAGTACCACTGAGAGACAAGGTGGCGCTGCCTCTTCTGGGGTGCCAAAACGGAACAGTGTGTTTTCAAAAGATTGGAAAAGTTAAGGTGGGGGGCTGAGCCAATGTAATTTGACAATAGTTCATAATTGTACCCTAGAAGTTTGGAGCTATAAAAAAGACATCAATGTAAATGATACTAGTTTTGTTGAAAAAATGCTGTATGTATATGGCCTGTTATTTAAGGGGCTAAAGCCAAATGGGAGTTATGAATTTCCAACCAATATTACCCTCAAAACGAATGATTGTTATTTTATTTGTGGTAGGAAAGCATATAAATGGTTACCATATGGCTGGTTAGGAAGTTGTTTTTTGGGATATCTGATACCAGCTATCAGACATGTGAATGCATTACCTCAAGGTAAAATACGAAATGCACATTCTCTTAATAAACCTATTAATCCCGTAGGGAACATTGATGCGTCATGGATTTATCACCATGACTTGGCACACGTCAGCAGCAAAGGACTCTCACATATGGACCTAGGTGATGATATAATTGCTTGGGCTGGTATTTTGCCAGCGTATGGGACAGTAAAATCCATCTGGGAACTGAGAAAACTGTCAAAACTGTTAGAGACTCTGAGTAATGCGACATTTTCAGCGCTAGAATTGGTGACGGACGAATTAACGGCGATGAGAACAGTAGTGTTGCAGAACCGTATGGCGCTCAATTTCACCCTAGCGGCGAAGGGAGGTACTTGCGCTCTCATACACGAGGAGTGCTGTTCGTTTATTCCTGATAACGAGCATGAGATCCAGAGCCATCTTGAAATAATTCAACAAGTTTCTGAACTAACTAAACCTGGTCCAAACCCCTTGACTGACTTTTTCCAAAACTTATTTGGAAACTGGGGTTCTGTGTTGATGAACATTTTAATTGCTGTATGTGTTGGTGCAGTCATATTTTTGCTGCTTGGCTGCTGTTGCATACCATGTATCAAAATGATAACATCGAAGGTTATCTCTGCCAATGCTACAAAAGCATATTTTTCTGATTATGAGAAGGTATAAAACGTATCTGGGATTGTGTAAAATAAAGAGTATACAAAATGTTGTAAGGGGGGAAATGTGGAAAAATACTGAAGTTCACCATATTTTGTATTCTGTATATAAAGGGTTAAGCAGAAAAATGTTCACTGCGTGCAAACTGAAATGTTCTGGAATGTGTTGATCACTGAGGAATGCAGAAGTTGATCTTAAACTGCTGATAAGAAAGTTAATGTTGCAAGAATAACTGTGGTACTAGCTGGTAAAAACAAGTAATCAAACTATCACTTCTGATGAATGTTCTGTGTGCTACGTGTGTGTACGTGCAGAAGGGTCTATAAAAGCAGAACTCAAAGTACAAGTAGCCAGACTGCTGGCATACTACTATCATGTAGCAGGTCTCCATGCATGTAAAATAAAGCTGTTTTACTTGCTTACAAGAACTTGGTGCGATTCTTCCAGAATATGTTAGAAGAGTAAAATCTTTCGACAGTAAGAATAGGTGAAGCATATAGTACAGAAGGAAGTATGTTGCTGCTGAGATAATCCTTGCTTGATCTGTCAGGTAGTGTTTAGCCCTACAGAGGCTTTCCTTCTCACAGGCTCCTTCACTTTGACGACAACCCATTCTGATTTCTATTGCCCAAGTTTTTGTCAAAGTTTTTGTGCTCTGGAGTCAAAAAATATTTGCACAACAGCTTTCCAAGACTGTTGCAAACTGATCAACAGATTACACTTCAACTCTCCCAGTGTAAAAAAAAAAAAAAAAAAAAAACTGGGGCCAGTAATTCTGCCAGTTTGAGTAAAATTCAGTTAGTGACTAGCAAGTACACTGCCTGGAATCCAGCAAAGACACTTGAGAGCCTTAAAGAAAATCAACCAGAAAAGGTGGAAGAATCCTGCAGCTGTTCAACAAACAAAGCAGTTCAGGCTTCAATTTTGATACAAGAGATGTCTTCCAGTAACTTGGAAGAAAAAAAAAATCAAATTAGCTCAGAGTGGACTAAAATAAATGAAACACTGAAGGAGTACATCAACTAAAATAACAAAGGATGGGAAAATGGAAGATTTAAATAGCTATTCAAATAAAGTGAAAATTGGAAAATCAGACTGAAATGAAAAGCTGGCAGAGTACGAGACTGATCAAGAAAAGCCGTTTCAAAAACTGATACAGTTAGAGGACACAGCACACATAGAAAACCTGATATTTTCTATTGTACCACAGAAACTGAAAGGAACAGACTGTATTAACTTTATGAAGGCACAAATAAGTAATTGGATTGGTATGGTATTCCACAGCAGGATTTGGTAAATGAAAGGGCACACCATGTGTATACTCTAAACATGACATTGACAAAGCAGCCAAGACCCGGATTAGTAAAATGCAATCATAACAGCAGAAAGAGTTGACCCTGACAAAGCTGTTGCAGAAAGGCAAAGTATTAAAAACAGGAGACAGAATGTTTATGGAAAACTATTACTCACTGTACACCAAGAAGAGGCATGTGCAAGAGTCAACCTGCTGCACCCAGCTGTCTTCAGAATATTTTTTTCCTGGAGAATCCAAGCAGTTTTTTTGATATGGAACAGGCTAAGGAGGAAATACAAAAGTCCGTTGAAAAAAAGTGGGTTATCAAATCAAACTGGACTCTGCTACTCATTCTTCTGATAATAAAGCTCATAGAGAGACTTTATCAGTGAAACATTTTCCAGTGTTGCAAAGTAAAATGCTTAAGACAGGGAAAAAAAAAAGGACAGGAGTTGACTAGAAGAATCAGGAGTACATCGGACTTGAATAGGAGTCTAGGGTTAGGAAATGGCGTTGAACAGGAAAAATAATACTCCTCAAGAGTGACCCTGCAAGCCATACCAAGAACTACAGGCCAATAACTTGCCTTCCAGCAATATATAAATTATATACTGGAATTCATGCAAAGTTTATAGTCCTTTAGAAAAAAATCAATTATGGCAACAGAACAAAAAGGATGATAAAAAAGAAAGTCATATGTAGCAAAAAGATCATTTGTTGCTTAAAGCCGCAACAGACATTTATAAAAAGGAGATGAATTTAAGTATGGCATGCCTAGGTTACAAAACAGTATCCCACATTTATGGACAGCGGGATAGGTTAGGTTAAGGCTACTCTTTGACTCCCATAAACCAGCTTTGTCTAAAGAGATCTCATTCACTTTTTTGTGGATAATTAAAAATGTACAGTTCAACACACAAGGTTCTGAAAGCACACATACAAGTGGTTAAAACCATTTCAGATGATATAAAAATGACATTTGGTCTTGATAAATGTGCAAAAGCAACATTTATAAAGCAAAGCTGCAGTACAAAGAAAATATTAGTACTGCTGTTAACCAGGCTAGTGTCCGCTCAGGATGTGCATCCAAGTAGGTTTTAGTTAAGGATAAATCTTTGTGGAAAGATCCCAGTATGAAAACAGCAACAGTGAAAAAGCACAAAACAATCAAACTGGATAAAATTCATTTATGGTTTGTAATTACACTTCCTAGATGCCAGCAAAGAAGAAATTTGGAGACATTAACAGCAAATAAATAAAAGGGACAAGAAAAAAACTAGATGGAAGAATATTTCAGCTGTAAGTAAAAAGCAGTTCAAGTTTCAGGTTTGGCATAACAGATAACTTGTAGTCAAAAAATGAATCCAACAATTCCAGTAAACAGCAAAAAATGTAAAACAAACTGGAAGCAGCAGTCGGTCAGGATAAATATTCCACAAGGTGTTTATTGAACACAAATAAAAACCAGGTTAAGCGCTTTCGTCTTGTTTCGTGCAAGACATTATCAGAACCTTCACTTCTTTTTTTTCCATAATAAATCTTTATTGTTATATACTTTTCATACAAAATTATAAAATACAAACTACTAACACTGTAACAATCACACCAAACAATATACAATATTTACAAGAATGCTTCCATATAAGACATTAGAAATATAAGAAAAACATAGGAATAATTAGTAAGTTTCCAATATTGAACAGTTTGATTAGACATTTCTCTCCAAATATAGCAATGATTATTACTACCTTCAATTCAAAAGTTTTATGCTAATATAATATTAAATATCTCTTCCCAAATTTTCGGATTATTGATACCCTTACTATGTGAATTTAAAAGTAGTTTATGAGCTAGTATATGTTTTGTCGCCAACACTCTGAAGTTTTGCCATTATGTTTTAGTTGGGTCTAGCCAATTTGAAGCTATATAAAGCTTCATTAGTAAGAAAATATTAATATGAACTATACTCTGCGATCTGGTAAGCTCCTTCGGGGGAATATGCAAAATCATAAATTTCCAAGACAGTGTTGTACTTTGGTAGCCCACTTTCTGAAGTTGAATTTTAAGGGAATTCCACAGTTTGTATATACACTTACAGCTCCAGAACATTCACTTCTAAATGTTAAAAAATATCTAAATTCTAAATCTCTCACCAATCATCATAAACACACCCTCCAACTCAATCAATTAAGGCTCCTAAAAACATTTAAAGAGATACACATACAATAAAACAACAAAGTTGTTAAATATCCTTAAAATCATTTAACTGAATACACACAATTACATTAAATTTTTCTCAATATGTCTTTCAATTTACCAGCAATGGAAATGCTGCCGTTAAGCCCAGGGATAAAATCCAGACATATGCCAGAGGTAGTAAAATTCAGTTGTTTGTCAGAAAGAATATATGATTTTGCAGTGTGTAATGCCTGTGAGGTGTTCTAAATTGGAAAAACCAACAATCCACTTAATAGGAGAATATATCAACACTTTTATAGTATTTCCAAAGGTGACAATAAAAGTGCACTAGCGAGACATTCCATGATATGTAACAACTTTTCAAAATTCATATATTTTTTTTGTGGCTGAACAACTTTCAGTACATGCATACCCAGGGGACTGGAAAAATAAACTATTCCATATGGAAATGTTTTGGCAGCTGAGAATGGATGCCACCACACCCTCTGGGCTTAATGACATTTCCATTGCTAGTGAATTGAAAGACAGATCGAGAAAAAATTAATGTAATTGTGTCTATTCAGTTAAATGACTTTAAGGATATTTAACAACTTTGTTGTTTTATTGTATTTGAATCATTACTTTTTCTTTTGTATCTCTTTAAATGTTTTAGGAGCCTTAATTGATTGAGTTGGGGTGTGTGTTTATAATGATTGGTGAGTGATTTAGTATTTAAATATTTTTAGCATTGAGAAGTGAAGGTTCTGATGAGGTCTTACACGAAACAAGACGAAAGTGCTTAACCTGGTTTTTATTTGTGTTTAATAAACACCTATTGGAATATTTATCCTGACCGACTGCTGCTTCCAGTTTGTTTTACAGATAACTTACAGTAATTTAAAGGAAAATAAATTTAATGTACACAGAGGTGCTTAAAATATGTGAAAACTGAATGAATATATATATATAGTTAAATAATAAAAAGTAGTTAAATATGAAAGCTTGAATTAGTTAGATTTGCTGATAAAACTGTAAATCTGCAGCTAAAATGAAGAAAAGACTGGCTATGCATGCAGATTTTCAAGAACAGCTGTTTCAAAAAATAGTAGCTAGAAGCCAGGGCACATAGACAAAAACAGATTTTCTACTAAACCAGTGAAACTAGAAGGGACAGCATATAATAATTTATGAAAGTACAAAACTTGATCAATTTAATATATCACAGGAGATTACCAGCGTACATTATTTAAAAAAAGGATTCAAGGATTGGTATATTAAAGAAATAAAACAAATTCCTAAAAAATAAACATGAATGGTGAAGTATTTGACATTGTCCTGTGGGATTCACTAAAGGCTTACTTAAATGGAAGAGGTATAATCTGGTATACTACTAAACAAGAGAATGGGACAAAGAAATGAATACACTACAGGCCAAAATAGACACATTAAAGTTAAATCTAAAACCAAATGTCATTAGTCAGTCTGATCTTAAAAATTTACATACAAAATATGTTGAAATTCTAAATCAAAAAGTTTCAATAAACCTGGAAAAACAAACTTCAGCCATAGTCAGTAAACCCTTTAAGCTTGCATAAACTTGCTCTTAGATAAAAAAATAAAATAAATCATATCATAGAAATTATAACACATACAAATAATAAAAAAGAACAGATATTAAAGGTATTCTTGAGGGCTTTAAGATACTTTATGAAAATATAAATAAAACAACCTAGATAAGGATGACACAGTTGAAAATTTTCTAATGGAAAAGAAAGAATAAAAATAACAAGTGAACACATTAAAAAAATGACAGATGATTCACTTAATTTGATCTTTCATTTCTGTTAAAATTAAAAACATAAGCCTCCGGGCTTAGATGGTCTTATACCAGAACTATACAAAATACTGCTGGATGATGCCGTCAAAATAATAGATAAGGTCTATACAACTGCTGAAGCCCCCCACCCCCATCTTGGGAATAGTCCTTTGTGGGATCCTTATCTTGTTTTAAAATAGGTGATGCAAAGTGTTCATCATACAGACCCATTTCACACTTAAATGTGGACTATAAAATGAACATCCATTTTAGCTAACAAAATTGATTTATACCTAAACTAATTAACAATGATCAAACTGAGCTTATTTTAACTAGACGAGTACAGGATAATATAATTAGAATACATGCATTAAACAAACCAGGAAAAAACAGAAAACGACCAACCAAAAAAACTGTTACAGGGAAAAATGAAAACTCCACACAAAACATTTTAATAGATAAAATCAATAAATGTAAAGCGCTTTTCGTCCAGTGAAGTAACTGGACTTCAGACAAATCAACAAATTTCACCACAGCTTTTAAACAGAAAACACTCCCCCTCCCATGTGATTATCCACCAATGAGTTATAACCAAAATCAGGTCAATTAATTAAAATAGTAAAATCAAAAATTAAAAATAAGGTTAAGAGTTTTAAATTTCAAATAAATCACCAATTACTTAGAAATGTATGTGAAAAAAATGGTCTTTATAACAAATTCAATATCAATAAGCCATACGCACAGGCTTAACACAGGAAAAATGATAAATATTCATTTTGTGCTCATGTTATAAACTATTGTTAAAACTATAATATATATACATGCTACAGTATTCTGACTGGAACATTATTAAATCTTAGAACTAATTAGGGCAAGCATTACCTAGACAAACTTCTCAACTTCAAAATACATGTAACTGATGTAATCTCATTTAGGCCTGGCTGTCTGCAAGAGTCCATCCGTAACTGCCATAACAACTCTTGCCTTTCACGCAATAACTGGAAAGGGCCCCCTCTAATATCAGGTACAATTTGCTCAACAATCCTAAAATGAAATACATGTGAAGGATAACTAGTGCAATGTCTTGCCAAAGCATTCTCTGTTTTACCCCTACTAATACTGTAGGTATATTCATATACCCTAAGTTTTCTGTCAGTTTCCCTGACATAGAATGCTGGGCAAACTTGACACTGGGCAAGGTAGACCACAGATTATGAATTACAGTTGCATCTCCCATCAATTTTGTACATCCTATTCCTGATGGTAAAAGTAGACCCAGAGGCCATATATTTACAAGAGTTACAAGATTCGGACTTGTACATCCCTGATGTCCTGTGCACAATATGTTTATATGTCGCCAAAAGGTCCTTCGTATTCCTACCCCCTCTTAAGCTTCATAATAGGGTGTTTGCCTACTTTTTCCACAATCTCCCTTTCAGTGACAAGTTCCAATTCCTTACCAAGATGTTTTTAATACTATAAGCATTTAAAATGAAAGGTGTAATAAAACCAACAACATAGCCTACTCCCCAAGATTGCTCTCCTTGCTCCATCCCAAAGGAGCTTGCCACATCAACATTCATGGAACCCATTTGGGTCCAAGCACTGTTAACTACCTTAACATTACCCAAGATGGGTCTATAGGTCCCAATTCTTCTTTTATGTTGCACCTCATAAGTTAAATCCATAATCATAGATTCAGGGTACCTCCTTCATAAAAAAACATTTGTTTTAACATTTCACATTCTTCAAGGAAAACCTCAGTGACCATTCTTACCGATCAAACCAATTGGCCCTTAATAACTGATTTTTTTAGTACATTGGGTGTGAGCGTGTAAAGTGCAACATAGAGTTTGAATATGTTTCTTTACGATATAGTTTTGCAGAATACTGTTTCCTAATTTTATATCTTTCCTCCAGTCCACATCTAAATATGCAATCCTTCCATCCTGAAAGTTACTAGTAAACCTCGGGAAGCTAATAGTATTGTTCAGGTAACTAATCATTTGGTCAGCAGCATCTACGTTCCCTTTAAACATAACATAAATGTTGTCAAGAAATCTAGTGTAAAACCCAATCCTTGTACTAACATCAGTGCAACTGAAAATGTATTGGTTTTCCCAATGGGCCATCACCAAGTTAGCAAAACTTGCTCCACATGGTGAGCCCATTGCTACACCCACTTTTTGTTAGAATACCTCACTGTCTGACATAACAAAATTGTTTGACAAGATGATATCTAGTAACTCTTCAATAAGCCTAACGTCAGGGTATGTGTGGCTCCATGCCATCTTAATCTATCTACCTCCCATTCTATGCCCATTTCCTGTGGAATCAAAAAATACAAGTCTGTAACATCTATAGTAAGGAAGTTCACATCCTTGCTATAATCATATTCATTGACAGCAGCGAGGAATGCCCACAAGTCCTTACAAATTGTTTTTTCTTTATCCACATATCTCTTTAAAATAGAATATATCAACTTTGCAATAGCATGCGTAATACAAGATCTAGCATCCACTAATGCCCTCATTGGGGGGAGGGTTACAAGTACTCATGTATTTTAGGGATGCCAAATAAAGAGGGTATTCTTGGTGCAAGAGTTGACAGGTAATTCAATGTATGAACATCTACCATCCCATCAATAAACAGGTCATTCAAAACAATTTAATGAGATTATATGCCAAATTCAGTTCATTTAAGCTTGCTTTTTCATAAGTATCACTTTCAAGAACAACCCTCATCCTCTTGTTGTAATCCTCAATGTCCATTAGTACCAACCCACCCCCTTGTCAGGCTTTAGTATTCTAACTGGTAAAGATTTAAGTGTACGTAGTGCCTCTTTTTCCCTTTTATATATACTACAGTTCTCTAACTTTGAGTGGTCAGCTAAAGCCCTAAGGTCAAGTTCACACATATTCTGAAACAACAATAACGAGTGTATGAGGGGGTTATAGGTACTTAAAACCCTCACACCACTGTGCTCCACAGAGTTATTGCCAAACAAGAGGGTCAAGTTTAACTTCATCATTTTAAGTCTATTAAAGTCTTAGGAAGATCAAAACATAATGAAAGTACGAAAGTAAGTCCCTTCAAGAAAAGTTCCATTAACTCCGGATCTATATCAAAACTAGAGAAATTGTAGATTTTAAAATAATCATCCTTGTTAACAACTATCCTACATTCATTACCATTCCCATTATCAATGGGTAAATCTGTGGAACAAGTAATTGCCTTCTCTTCTTGTTGGCGATTCTGCCCCCTGTTATTGTAAAAACTCTGAGGATCTTGATGCTGCTGCTGAAAGGAGTCTTTTCTTAATCTCGAGTTGTTGTTCGGTTTTTAAATTGGTGCACTAGAAACTTGCCTATTCTGCTTGTCTCCATTCCAGTTACTTGAGCCTAAGCCAGGTCACTTCTTCATTGTTGGTCTCCAAGTTGACGTGTTGGTTATATGGGTGTGTAGGCCCTTGAACAATAAAATTTCTATTTTGTGAAGGGGGTGGTTCAGGATACGCTGCCTCTTTCTTATAATTGTTAAGGTCATTGTTTAATTTCTTGATTTTGGTTTCTGTACATTTATTTGCTGACTGATGGTTGTAAAAATTTGTTTATACACTGATTTCGCGGTCAGTTCCGATTACAGTGTCAAGTTCAGATGCCAGACTATCTATAGCTGTCTGGTAATATTTGCACATCAAATTAATAAGTTCCATGACTTGCTTGTTGAACAATTGCACTAGTTCTAAGTGGAAAGCAGACCATGCCTCCAGCCCTGTATATTTCTAAGTAATTGGTGATGCAAGTTTATTTGAAATTTAAAACTCGTAACCTTATTTTTAATTTTACTATTTTAAATAATTGACCTGATTTTGGTTATAACTCATTGGTGGATAATCACATGCGAGAGGGGGAGTATTTTCTATTTAAAAGCTGTAGTGAAATTTGTTGATTTGTCTGATGAAAAGCGCTTTATATTTGATTTTAGCTATTAAAATGTTTTGTGAAGAATATATGCATTAATAGACTATGCAAGTAAAAATAAAACATTCTATCATTAGTCTCAATTTAGATAAGGCTCTTGACTCAGTTAATTGGTCTTATCGGTTTAAAAGCACTTAAAGTGTATAATTTCTCACGTGAACTAATTGCATTTCTAAGTTATACAATAACTCTTGTGCTTATGTTAAAATAGGCTTTTTCTTTCCAATTCCTTTAAATTGCAAAAAGGCACAAAACAAGGCTATCCATCATCACCTTTACTTTTTGCATTAGCTATAGAACCCTTTGCTAATAGTATTGGGTCCAATAAAACATTAATGTAATCAAAATAAAAGAAAATTTTGAACTAAAGATTCATCTTATTAACAATAGGAAATATGGAAATAATTAGTTTTGAGTCAGTTTGAAAAAATCTCGAAGATTTAATCATAATAAAACATGTACATTATTAATTAATAAAATAAATTCACACAAAATATTCTAACTTCAATTGGAATAGCAATCAAATGAGATACAGGTATAACCACTATGTATAATAGTAAAGAAATGATACAAAATTTTCAACATGTTGTTGATAAAATTTTAAGTTTACTCACAAATTTTCTAGGTTTCCAACTGCATATATAAATTACTGCTTAGAAACTCTAACTTCAACAAAATGCTAGCCCTGAAACAGTAACTTAATTTAGCATCATCAATTCTTAAATGGTACTGTTGAAAATTCCAGGTCCAAATTCAATCAAGATTCTGAGGACTGGTTAAGTTTACAAACATTTAGAGACTTTGTGAACATAGAGATAAATATATAATCTAGATAAGAAATTGTTCCCCAAATTATTGGAATTCTTAATATCAGTAATAAGGCAATGAAAAATAAATCCTAGTTGTCACAAATTTATAAAATTCTTAAGTTAGATTTCACATATTTAGACAATTCCTATTGGAACTATTCCTCAAAAATTAACAATGAAGACTTCTTTGAAGAATACAAGAAATATTAAAATCTACAGATAAAACCATATCTTTATTAAATTGGAAAATTTTCATTTGGAAACACAGAACTTTTGTCATGCCTAACAAAATTGCAATTATGTTTAAATCAAATAGAATTTGGAAAGAAATTAACACATTCAAACTCTATGGTCAGATAGATGTAATATTTCTACATTTTTAGTCTTAATGTTCCGATTCCTGATATAATTCCAAAAACCCAAGTGCTTCTTCTTTGGCCTATTCTTGCTATAGCCAGAAAAGTAAAGTCACCCCTTCTAGTGTTGAGTTTATTAGTATGGCAAAAAATGTTTCAGTAGTGAATTGTATACTATAAAGATGAGAAATTCTGAGATTGCACATTCATATAAATCTTGGCTTAAACTTAAAGACTTGCTTGAAAAATATTAATTGTTGTTTATATGCATAACTTGGATGTTTTGATCAGCTGTGGACCTATATAAAGAATTATTTGTATGTTTTATAATTTATTGTTTTACAACCAAAAAACAAATTAAACTAGACTTGTGTTTCACAGCAGGATTTTTTAACTGACAAACCATGTTGTGTGATGTTCCAAATCTGGCCATGAGAAAGCAGCCAAAACCTAAAAAATGCAATCATACCAGCAGAGAGAGTTGATCCTGACAAAACTAGGTCAGAAAGACAGCATATTGAAAACTGGAGAAAACTGTATTTGTGGAAATTATTATTCACTGCACACCAAGAAAAGCAGAATCAAGTTTATCCTATTAAATCGGGACTGAAGACGAAGCAGGTGCGAGACTGAAGCTGCTGTACCTGGCTTTTTCCAGAATACTTTTCCTGGAGGATCAAAACACATTTTGGATGTTGAGTAGGCTAAGGAGGAAATAAAAAATGAATTAAAGAGTAAGCCAGCAAGCAAAGGGGTACTCCGTTAGCTTCTCATTCTTCTGAGGCTAAGTCCAAACAGAGACTTTGCTGGTGAAACCTTTACCACTGTTCCAAATGAAATACTCGAGTGAAAGGAGGAAAAAAAAAAGCTCAGGAGTTGGCTAAAAGAATAAGTAGTACTTTGGATTTGAACCAGAGACTGGTGTTGGGAGCTGGAGATGACCAGCAACATTGTGAAAACAGAGAATAAATGGGAGACTGCAAAGAATCAATCCATTAGATATACAATTAAACTGGTGACATGGCATAGCAAGAATAAGTGGCAAAGAAAGAATGGAATTTTGTTGACTTTGTTAAACTTGTGTGCAAACTGTAAAGCATAAACCACACTTTATGTTGCTCATGTTTAACACTGAAGGACTTAAGATAGTTTTGCTCTTATTAACATTTTTATAAAAATGCTATGGTATATTTTGGAAGAAATATTCAGCTTTCAGCAGGGATTATTATTCACAGATGGGGACTAAAACTTGATTTGCAATAGTAATGATTTATTGGGGAATGTAGAAATTAGAAAATCTGGTATGGAAGAATTAAAAAGCAGACGGAATTCAGAAAAAATTTACATATTTTCCAAGGTACAACTGACAAAAAATGAAAGGGTGTTGACCCGATGGAGAGTGCAGCCTGCCCCGAAGGAAGAAATATTAATTACAACTGTTTCACATTCTTTTTGGGTAGATGAACACACTCCAATGTGTTACTGGTTGAACCCTTGCTTTCTTGTGTTTGGCTCTTAAGAGACATTTTTCTGCGATGTCTGCAGTGTTTGGTGCTGTTTTAGTAGCCTTTAAAAAGGCTGGTGTTTTCTCTAACAAGAGCTGTTCCTTCTGTGGGTTTTGCGGTGGTCTTGTGAGCTTTCACCTGGCTCCGCTTTGTTGGGGGGAGCTGGTGTCTGTGGAGCTCTGGCCTAAATTAAAGTAACACTACATAAGGAAGCTCTGATAAGAGCTATTGCACCCGTGCTACTGTGGGCCGTCTTTTCTTTATGGGAAGCTCTTATAAGAGCTGTTGTGGCCATGTGGTGCCTGGGATTAATCCCTTTTTTTTCTTGTAAGAGCTAACACCAGCCTTTTTAAAGGCTACTAAAACAGCACCAATCACTGTGGACATCACAGAAAAACAACTCTTTCAAGAGCCAAATACAAGAAAGCAAGGGTTCAACCGGTAACGCATTTGAGTGTGTCCATCTACCCAAAAAGAGTATGAAACAGCTGTAAAGTACAACAACTGGGTAGGCTGGATAAAAATGAAGAGAATATGTACTTAATTGAAAGCTTTTGTCACATATCTAATAACCAACTATTTCAGATTATGAATCATTAAAAAGATAGACGCAAGGGTAATGAAGTAAAACAGAGTTACTGGTGCTTTTTTATTTAGCTGCTAAAATAAAAAAAATATGGATACACATTTCTTCGGAAGGGATAACCAGCGAGTTGGGTAAAAAGAAAATGGAGTTTAAAAACAGGGTAAAAACTAAAAGATATTTATGGGAAAGAAATCATAGGAATATAGAGAGGTTCTAGATTCAACTAGGAAATCAACCAGTGCAGGTCTTTCACTTGTGATTTCACTCCCCAACAGGGAAAGCAGTCTCTAGCTAAAAGTCCAAATGTTTTCTTGGCCTCTTCCCATTCTATTATATTTCCTTCTAATTATTTGTTTTCAGTACCTTGGTTCTTTTGTCAGCTTTCTCCAGTAAATTCCACTCCTCTTGCCTATTCTCTGTAACCCTAATTGCAGTCATACCTATTGGCATAATCTATTTTCTCCATTCCCATATTGGTCAAGTTCTTACTTTCTGCCTCTTTACAAACAAAATATTCTATAGGACTGTTCACAGGTTCATAGAAGGTTACTAGGCTAAAAGCCCTGGAGCCCTTAAAAAGCCTAGACATATTTATCCAGAGTTGCTCCAATTGTCAGTGGTTAGCAAAGTGAAGTTCACAGAGGTAAAGGTCTATGGTAGTTAATAATTACTTCCTCTGTCCAGGAGGGACATGGGTACCACCCTAGGAGTGAATTTGCAATCACTGATCTAGGTTGCATTTTGAAGAGGATCAGGGAGGTGCTTTGTTTCACATGAATTAGAAGCTTGTTCCAGAGAAGTGGCAGTCTGGGAGAGGTATTTACCTCTCCAGCACGACCTGCATATGTCTAGGTTCATTCCCCTGGAGCAAGTGACCTTCGTGCAGTTTGATTCTTCTTAAAGATTTGCATCCAAAATCCCACTCTCAGTACTTCTTGAATCCCCCCACCTCATCATAGTCATCACTTTCCACTTTGAACTGTAGCTTTCTGCTTGGGGTGTGTACAAGAGCCTTAACCATGTAGCTCTAAAATATACCTTAACATCAGGTAATCCTAAATCATCTTGTTCTTCTGAAAGTGTCAGCTTATCCCACTTGATGCTTGCTCTCTTCCTCTCCCAGATAAAAATTGTTCAACTCTTTATTAGTTACCTACAAATAATATACAAAATATCATTATCTGCAAATGAGGACAACTTTTCTTTATTACCACACCAACTAGTCTGCCATTACTATAAAGTGTTTATGTCTATCCTAGCTAAAATGGAAAAGATGTTGCAGAAATTGACAGATATGGATCGATGCAGTTTTGTGAAGGAGAGTGAAAACCAAAGTGGTGAAAACCAAAGTGGTCAAAGTGCATGATCAGCACAACTGAAAAACTACAAAAACATGCTGTAAACCAGACATGAAGGAAGACAACACCAATGCAGCATGATTAAAAGAATGACAGCACTAAACTTTTTTTTCACAAGAACTTCATCAGAACTGTTTAAACAAAAGCAAATTAGCTACATTTTAAGTGCAAATCATAGGATTTTCAGCTGACACCCCAGGCAGTCACATGAATAATATTAAAAATGTTAACTTAAGTATACGAGTGTAGGCATGAATACACTAACAAATCGGGCCTCAAAACACATCACATTAAAGGTGACAATTTCGTAAATACTCTATAATTTTTGGCTTTAAGAAAATATTTCACTTTCTGGACTTAAATGCTCAATACTAGTATGCATTTAAAAAACACTTGCTGTAACACTTCCTTACACACTAATTTAGTGTTGTGATCGCCACCAAAGGGCTTCTATCAACATAATCCAAACATGAAAAAGAAACATCCTAAAATCCACTACACTATCAGCATGTCTGGCCACAGAATTAATAAAATCATTTTAGCCACATCCATTCATAAATTCACAGTGAGAGTTTAAGAGTAGTTTTGCCCACATAAAAGCCCTTGCAGGAACATTACCTTGTTGAATAAACCACTCCTTCAGAATCGCAGGTGAATCTCCCTTTAACAGACAACTCTACCATTTTGCATAAATGAAATGATTAAAGGATTTGTCCTAAGTGAAAGACCTGCTCTGGGGGAAAGTGTTAAGTTGAATCTAGAACAGAAGCTGCTGTTAGAAAGGATAATTAGTAGGGCATATAGGTATCATACAGTATTTTACAAGAATCAGAGGTGGTTAGAAAAAAAAACTGCTCCTCCAGTCTCTCTTCCCAATTTACAAGGGAACAATGGGAGGACATATATGTATGGCTGCCAAGTATGCAACAAAGTCCACAAGGTTTAGGATTTTTGCTTGGAAGCGTTTGTATAATATTTTTATAACCCAGGCAGACTTTTTTGTCAGGTATATGGTAAATGTTAGAAATGTGATCGGAAAGAAAGAGGTAAATGAGATCATATATTTTGGGATTGTAACAAGTTGGTAGATTTTAAAAATACTCTACAGAGTACTCAGTCACAAAAACTGGGTCACCAAATGGCTTTAACTAAAAAAGTTATTTTGAGCTGGGATCTGAAACGCCTAGGCATAGTAAGGCCTTGTCAAGTTTAATTTTGTTAGCTGCCAGGAAGCAATTACTAGAAAATGGAAATCAAAGTCTAAACCATCTGTATTTGGAGCATTATATTATAAAAGAAACAAAAAAACTGGAAGATAGAGCTTTAGGAATAGGAAGGAGCAAGTTACATAGAAAAAATTGAAACTGTAGGAACAATACATCCAGATTAATCTTCAAGACGAGAAGGAATGAGGTTTAAGGGTAGGCAGAAATTTCAGAAATGTATGTAATTATGACTTGAATGACAGACATTAAAGAAAGAAAACACATGTAAATTGTCAACACGGTTTTCTTTTCTTAGTACTGTTTTTGAGTGACTTTAATGTTGTTGTTGTTGTGTCTTTCGGCTTTTCCCGGTTAGGGGTCATCACAGCGGAACTCCAGTCCGCTAATGATTGGCAGTTGATTTTTACGTGCTGAGTTGCCGGCCCTGATGCACAACCTTCAACGAAGGTACACCCATTCATGTACATCTCCACACAGAAGACGCTCTAGCTGAGAATCGAACAGGACAACGTCTTGCTGTGAGGCGACAATGCTACCGCAGCATCACCACAGCGGAGTTTGAGTGAATTTAATAAAGGTGTAAAAGCTGTCAGGATATAAATTCCATGTTGTATTGTAAAGCAGTTTTGTACAGCATGCAGCCAGTGATATTTTTAAAATGAGGTAGAGGAGTCTTATTATTTTTGTATACACTACAGATATTAAAAACACTAGAAAGGCTCACCCAGACACTGCTACACTTTACTGTGAGGGAAAGGTTAGTTTGCTTTTTATTTGTTGTATTACTTTATTGCCTTTTTCTATTTTGAATACTGTGGTCGGTTTGATTTACCTTGTATTTTACTTGTATTCTGCTTTTAACTGCATATTAAAACTTGAAAAGAGACCACAGCTCTGTCTCTTGTGAGTCAGACAGAAATTTTATTCCCCACGCTACCACCCGGTTACTGTAGTGTTCTTAAACACCACTGTCTTTCTAGTTGCCTTCCCCTTATGTTAATTTGACCATATATCTTATTTCCTGTGTTTTTACTGGCTTGTGTGAGTAAGCACAAAATTATAATTTTGTGAAATCATTCCCCTTCAACTACTTAAATTTATTGGCCATCCTACTGTATTCATAGTACCAGAATACGAAAGTGACCACCCCCTTTCAATCTATCTTGCCATTTTAAAAATAATGACTCTCCACTAAAACATAAGTTTTACCCAACTCCTCTAGTGCACACTGCAGTGTTTAGGATAAACCATTTTTTTCATCTTAACTTTAAGCATCCCTGTGACTAGCACTTGCTTTAAAACCTGCTGGAAAGCACTAGGAAGTCAAACTGATACAAACACTCAACTCTCCTAGTTAATAAGCAGAAATTAATCGTAGGCACTAAACAGCCTATAATTGCAAAGTACCTTGCTAAGGTAAGGGAAAACAGCTATTGTACTTTACATTAAAAAAAAAAAACAAGCACCAAACCAGGCATGTCCAAGGGTCAGCCTCCGGTGATTTCTCCTGTCCACCTGGTGAATCTGGGCATACTGGGGCAATGCAGCAATTGCCTCATGTACACAGACAATCCTCTCCTCCTACCACCCAACACTACAACCTGCGAGAGATGGACTTACATAGTCAAACTGGAAGCAAAGCTCTCTCCACCAAAGATTGTGATAGACAGTCAAGAGAAGGTCAACACCCGCACTACACCTCAAGCAACACATAGCCCTTCTAAACTACACCACTAATACCCACACATAGCAACATTAAACCCACATATGTGGTGGCCCTTAACATTAACCTGCCCAAGCAACAAGGACTTCCGAAGCTGAATCACAACCAAAGTGACACACAGCTCACAACACCGGTGAGCCACCCAACAACAGCCCCTAAGGCAAGACAACGTATCAGCACTTAGGTCATAGGGGACTCTACAGTCAGGCACACTGATGTCCCACTCATCAGGCTGAACAAGGAGAAAATTATAGACAGCTGCCTGTCGGTGCCAAGATCCGCCACATAACACATGCACAAGTCATTCCACAACAAATACAAATATGACTCTGTCATTGTCCATGTTGAAGTGAATGACTTGAGACGTACCTCCCTGGACTACATGAAAATAGACATGGGAGAGCTCTCGGATCATGTGTCCCAGGCAGGTATGACCCTAGCCTTGAGTAGCATCCTGCCTTCACTCAGAATGATACCAAAGTATATAAGGACAAAATGATTGATTTCAATAACTGGCTAAGCATCTGGTGTCATTCAAAGGGGATCCAGTATGTCTCTGCCTGGGACGACATGATCGACCGACCACGATGCTTTGCCAGAGATGGTCTGCACCTGTTGCCCCTGGGATTCAGATTACTGGCTAAGGCTCTTGCCACCCCTATAGTGCCTTTTTTAGGCAAAGTTCAGAGGACAAAACCACCACCTTAACAGGTACAAGCATGCAAAATCTGAAGATAATGCTACTCAATGCTAGAAGTCTAAACCTCAAAATGCACTCTCTCGAGGCACTCAATGGAGAACATCTGTGTAGTCACTGAGACCTGGTTCAAGGCTCCAGAGAGCACCCCTGCAATACCAGGCTACAACTCTTACCATACTTTTCGGCCACCAAACCAGGACTGAAACACTAAAGGTGGAGAAGTGTCCATATTTCACCAAGGATATTCACAACAGCAGGCTAGTTGCCCAACACAATGCATCTGAAATTCTCCAGGTGCAACTAACACTAGGTAAGACTGCAATCCAAACTGTAGCCTGCTACAGATCCTCCACCATGCCCAAAGATTCTCACTACACCTTCTAAACATACTGGAAAATATTAAGATACAAACAAACACCCTAATACTGGGTGATTTCAACTACCCTGTCATTAACTGGGAAAACTACTCGTGTACCAACACCTTTGCCCAACGGTTCTTGGAATTCATAAATTCCAACGCCCTGGATCAGCTAATCCTTAGTCCCACCAGGGGCTCCAATATTCTAGACCTGGTCATTACTAACATGGGAAATCAATGCTCCACATCTATGGTCACCCACTCATTGGTCAGGTCTAACCATAAGCTAATCACCCTTGACATCCACATCCCACCCCCAGTAAGGAAAAAAACTTCTCCAAAGCCACTTCACGCAACTCAAGTCAGAAGTGACAAACTTCATGACACCCATGCAGACGGGAACTGAAAGTTCGACTGCCGAATCCTACACTAAGGCACTGTATGAGCACATCCACTCGTGCATGAATCGTGCCATCCCCAACAGAACAAAGACGCTCTCTTCCAAAAAAAAGGAAGCCAATCTGGTGGTCCCTTGCCATAAACAAACTTTACAACAAAATAAAGAAACTGTTGCAGAAAAGAGGACAATCCCAGGATGCAAAAAACTCCCTTACCAGCCTCAGTAAGAAGCGGAGATCCCTCAACGTGCTCCAAAGCTAGTTACGAAAATAAAATTGACAAAGATTCCAAAGACAACCACAAGGCATTCTATAGCTATGTCAAGAATCTAAACGGCAATGCTCGGATCTGCTCTGAGCTACAACTGAATGGCATTAAATATACTGATCCCAAGGATATTGCCAATATCCTGGCAGATAGATTCAGTGCAAACTTCACCCCCCTCTCACACTCTAAAGCAGTAGTGTCCAACCATTGGGCTGCGGCGCCGCATGCCCCCTCAGCAGCTCTTCCATGCCGGCAACCCTTAAGTTTAAATCTGACTACACTACACATCTCCTGCAGTAACAGGTAAGTCGTTAGAATTGAATTTTCTTACACTGAGTTGCAATGCTATGTACTAGCTCTGATTGTGAGACTGATTTTAGCACAAGTACAATATTGTCATGTTTCATTTTATTATGCCCTTGTTTTTAAAAATTTTTGTTGCTTTTTTTTTTCTTATTTTTTATTTTTTTTATTTTAAAGGTTCTTAGAAAATGAGTTTGGGAAATTAGATGTGAATGAATTACTGAGTAGAGGTTTGCATTGACAGTTATCTGTACTTGGGGCTGAAATAGAATTGAAATGCACACACGCGCTCATTCTTTTTTTTTTAGGATAGGTCATTTGAAGATTGGATTGAGTAAGATAAATGTTTGAAAAGGGAAAAGGGAGTTATCTAGCAGTTATGTTTTTTTTTTTAAAGTATATTTTTTTAATTTAATTGATTTTTCTTTAACTAACTTTTTGAATGAATTCTATCTTAGAGTGTTTGTTTTTATTGAAATACAGTTTACAGTTTGTTCTGTTCCAGATGAGCAATTGCAAAAGTGAATATTTTTTTCTCTGCTCTGCTCTTTGATTTTAAACTTTTTTGTTTTCCGCTGTTTTTTTCCTCTTTCCCCCCAAAGTGCCCAAGTGGACAATTATGATGAATACACTGAATGAAATGAAATGTAAACTTTGACTTTGTGCAGACAAAAGCAGTGGCCAAAAGTTTCAGTTTTTATTTTTTATGATTTATATTTTCAAAAAAAAAAAAAAATGATGCTTGAAATTGATGATTATATTTATTCTGATTATTAATTGTTTATTTAGTTTATTTAGTCAGTGGGAATATCTTATGTTTGAAAATGTCAATCAATGCAAGCAATGCTGCATTTTCAACTTTGAGTGCTTATACATGTGCAAGATTTGGTGCAAAAGTTCCAAATAATATACGGTTTGAACATTGAAATATTGTAGTGTTAGTAAAGAAAGTTGACATGTAAGGGAGTTTCTTAAAAAAAATGATTTGCATATAATGTTATGTGAAGGTAGATACTGAAAATACTGCAAATTTCAGTTTTCATAAATCTCAGGAAACTTCTAGTATAGCTTGTTTTTTTAATGGAAGGATGCCTCTGCATTTTAATGGACATTATACATTTATTTTTTCAGTGGTCATCATACATTTTTCCAACTACAGCCTCTTCTGCTCTTGCAAAAGTGACTACTCTATGTGTGATTGAACCCCCCCAGGAGCCTCTAGAGATGAGACTGGTTTGGTTGATTTGATTTTTAAAGTACTGATTAGAAAAGTTTGATTGTTGGCTGGTCAAATGTGGTTCAGCTGCTTTTTTTTTTTTTGCCTACAGCAGCAGCAGGTCCAGGTCAGTGATCATGGAGGGTGAAGTAACATTGTCGACATGGTGTAGAAGACATGTCTTAGAAGAGAAGATATTTTTCAGGTGATTTTATTCATGTGAGAGTTATGATCAGCACAGCATGCAGGAAGCTGCAGAACCCCTTGGGTTAATAAACTCTTTACTGTTTGTATGTGCAGAAAAATATGCAGGTAGAATAAACAGCATAACTTTTGCTGGAATGTTTCCATCACAACCATGAGAGTCCGATTAAACCACAACTGAAAGGTGGGTCTGCAGTTAAAAGTTGCCATTTACAGATGGTACCAATGCAGGAAGAGAGGTAAAAGTCTGTCGGATTGCTCCTTGGTGAAAGGGAATAGTTAAAGTATTACATTTCCCTTACTCAATGGTGTTACAAACTTGAAGTTATAATAAATAGGAAAGGGACATGGATGTGTGTGTGTGTGTGTGTTGTTTAAATGAGATTTGGGAGGGGTGCTTCTCTGGGGGGCTGGGGCTAAGAAGTTTTTTTCTTTTTTTTTTTTTTGACTGAAACTGAAAGAAGAAGGTATAAATGTGAAATTGTCATAAGTGTCATAAAGTCATAAAGCCTGCACCTGCTGTGACCGAGGGACTGAGGTCATAGTAGAGTATAGGTAAGAAGTATAGTTAGAGTTTAGTTTTTAGTTTTAGTGATTTTTTGTAGATTTAATTAGAATTTTAAAGTTTCCCTAATTTTTAGAAAGACCCAGAAAAACCCTCTTGTTGTGAGGCAACAATGCTATATGTTTTATGTTTGTGCCTTGTGCCTGAGAGAGCAAAATGAGGGAGCCTTCTTAACATCTGCTTCTTATTCCCTATTGAGATGTGTGGAGTACCTGTCGTGGATAATAGGTTTCTAGATGATGCCTGGGTATATGTAGCTTCTTGAATGATGGACTAGATATGACCAATGGATGACCAACTGGTTATCTCTGTTGTTTCCACATGCTACAGAGGAGAAAGCCACCAGCATGAGGGCTTTCTGTGAGACTGCTCATTTCCTTCCTTATTTGGTCGCACCAGCTTTCATTATTGAGTCTTGCTGGATGTGTGTGACCCTGCTCTAAAGTGACCCATCTGAATACTGAAATATTGCCAAATTCCCATAATAACAGCCACACAGGTAAAAAAATGCACTCTCCAAAGCTAAGAACACAACATCCATGGGACCAGATGATGTCCCAGGCTGTGCACTACATGAACTACAAAATGAACTGGCACCTCACCTAAGTGCCATGTTTAATCATAGCCTCACCTCAGGCTTCGTGCCCACTGAGTGGTGCACAGCTACAGTTATCCCACTCCACAAGGGGGGATCCACCTTGGATCCCGGGAACTACTGCCCCATCAGTCTGACGAGCCTGATCTGCAAGGCCATGGAATGTAAGGTCATGGAACTTCTAAACAAAGACGATGGCAACCTTAAAACACTGGACTCCATCCAGTTTGGGTTCGTGAAGGGCCAATCTTATCTCCTCAACCTGACTGAATTCTTCAAATCAGTCTCCAGAGCAGTGGACAAGGGTAAGGTGGTCCACACAGCCTATCTGAACCTCGCCAAGGCCTCCAACACCATCCCCCACTCTGGAATCATAAATAAACTTACAAAGCTGGGCATTAATCCCTACTTCACTTGATGGGTTGCCAACTGGCTTACTGACAGAACCCACACTGTAAAAGTGGCAGACTCCAAATCCAGCTCCAGACAAATGACAAGTGGAGTACTTCAAGGTTCAGTCCTGGGATCGCTCGTGTTTGGCATCTACTTCTCTGAAGTACAGGCCAACACTAAGGGGCTCTGGCTAACAAAGTCGCAGATGTCTGCAAACTGGGAGCCATTATTGAATCCCCAAATGTGGATATTCTACAAAAGGGCCTTACAGAAACAGATGCTTGGTGCCAGAGCCATGGGCTCAAGCTCAATGCCAAGAAATGTATAGTTATCCCCTTTAGGAAAAAAATGTACCCATGAATTACCACATAGGTGGCAGTACACTAAACACCAAAAGTGTGATAAGAGACTTGGGGACACAGGTGGACAGTGGTCTCACCTTCGATAACCACACTGCCACAACAGTCAGGAAATCCTATGAGGCACACCTCATCACCAAGGGCTTTTCATCCAGAAAAAAGGATGTCATTGTCCCACTGTACTCATCCCTCATTAGACCCATTATGGAATAGAATGCCCAATTTGGTATGTACCTCTCAAGACGTCTGCCTTATTATTATTTTTAGATAGGGGTGGACATCTAGAGTAATGTCCTTATTTTAAGATACAGACACTTTTGTTTGCATTTTTAAGCAAATTGTTTCAAAAAAGAAAAATGGTGAAATGCATCAGAATTTGAAGTTTTCTTGTATTTGCTAAGTCATTAGCAATTTTTTTCTATTGGCAAACATTCCCAAGAAGTCTACAGGCAAACAATTAACCATGTGAAGTCTGTACAGTATGTTCTGAGTAAAATTTGCAAAGATTCTGTCATGCATTTGCAAAGTTACTAATTTTTTCTCATCACCAACTGCTTTATGCAGGTGCAATTAATCATTAGACCCCCGAAAGCTCTGCACTCAGTAAAACTCTCTCAGCACAGAGCAATTAATGTTTGCGGGTACAATGAAAGTTGTTCACTGAAAAATAAATGAAGTATGAAATTGTGGGAAATTAGTAAGTTATACAAATAATTGACTCCCTAGCAGTCTTAACATTTTAATACACTGCAAAGTTTAGTTTAAAGTAGCTGTGATGACCCACCACTGGACCAGTAATAAAGGAACCTCAATCCTCGCCAGTGGCACCTGTGGTGGATGTTCACAGGGAGGATAACAGGTATACACACAGCATTTCCATATGCAGCTCTTTGCATCAAGTGCAATTTGCCTTAAAAGCAAGACCAGTCAGTCGGGGGCTGGTTTCTCACTCTTCCTCCAGATCCCCAATAAGACTCCCCAGTAGCACAGCTATAGAGAGGAGTTCTTAGCCAGGATTCCAAGCCAAGTCCACCAACACTCTCTCTGCCCAACCAGTGCTTTGTGTCCCTGCCCAAGTAGTTGAAACAGAGACACACACACACACACACACACACACACACACACACACACACACACACACACAAAAGGCTGGCACAGGTTTACTAGCTATGCCCCCTTCTGCCCAGTCTATAAAAGGTAGTTACCACTGCCACCAGAACCCCTTATCAGCTACTTTAAGGCCCTTAACAAAGTGTCCAATTTTACTGTGCAACATTAATACAAATGGTAGTTTGACCAAGAGTGAGGCTGTTAGAGTGGCCCACACAGTGTCACCAAATAAATATGCAAGTACGCTCAAAACTTAAATGTCACTACAAAGATCAGCCACAGTGAAAGGTGTAAATAATAAAAGAACAAGAAAATACTAAGTATATATTCACAGTGACATCAGAGTTCAAAACACAGGAAATATTTAAAATAACATTGCAGGCCAAGCTCAGTTAAAGAAAGAAAAAAATATCTAAACTAAACTTCACTATATTCCTGATTGTATCCAATAGAATTACTATTCCCTAGTTAACTTACTTAGAGCAAAGCAGATGACGTGATGAATGGTTCTTTTAGTTGCCAGGTACAAGACAAAATACAAAATGCTCTGTCTCACTAAAAGACTTCTCAAGATAATATCTGAAATATTACTGTGGGGATAGCTTGCAGAATGACAATTTCTGTTCATCTGACTTCTAGTTCTCATCTCATGCAAAGCCCATTGCTGGCTGGAAGTGGCACCTACCTGTTAAGTTTGCTGGACTGAATTTAACCCTCCAGTTTCCTCTATTAAAACATACACATTTAAACAGTTACAATAGTGCATGCACATTTCTACTCTCTGCAGCAACCACACTGTGGGTACAGTCCAAACTTACAAATACCTTTTCAAACCTACATCTCTGTACAAATCACTTTGCTACACACATGGCATACAGTTCCAAATGCATTTGTAACACAAACATCTTATATAAAATAAGATAAGATGTTGATATTCATAAATGACATACAATTATTTGCAAAATTCCAGCTAGCTCTGCTGGCAGTAGCTCATTTTGTCAAAGAAGCTAGTGCACTTTTTCTTGGCACTAAAAGTTAATGTCTACGGAAGGCATGCATACTGTTTTTCATATCAGAGAGGGTAATAGATAAGAAAAGACAGCAGTTTAAGTGGGAACACAGGCTCTATCATACTCTTTAGCATACTTGACCTTAATTTCAGAATAGGTATTCCCTGTGGACACAGCCATTGATTTGGGGGCATTTGCTCTTATCTGGAGGGGGTAAACATTTTTGGAAGTGTGCACAGTCATGTGCGTTTGTTGCAAGTTGAAAGGGGATGGGGGATTCTGAAAATCTATGTAGTTTCTTGTATATTTTCATTGAAGTAAAAAGTTCTATAAACTGCGGCACAGGTTTAAATGGAGATGACAATGACAAAAAGCAACTATTGAGGAGATCAGCCTGCCCAACATTAAGGAGTACACGTAAGCCGAAAGCTGGAAATGCACATTCAAAACAACTGTCAAGTACAACAGGTGGCAGCAAGAACTTTCTAACATAACAGCTACTCTGTCCATATTATCGGGAATCTAGATGTCCTTAATGGAACAGACAATAAGATAAAAGTGTTGAATTATATCAAGAAACATAGGGTACATACAGCAATATTGTAGAAGGCACATTTGGATAGGAATGAGCATGTGAATTTGACAAGAATTTCAAGGTGGACATTCAGCAGAATATTAGGGACAGAGGAAACAGGGAGTGGATAATACTTGATTGTTAGAGAAGCTCTTGTGTTAGTAAAGGGTTACTTGCAGGGGAGAAGGATTATGCTAGCATGCATTTATATGCCATTTAAAACTACTGTTACAGAGCTTAAGAGAATTTTGGAAGAAATAAGACATCAATATAATTGGAGGGTTTTGATGCAGAGGAAACCTTCAATAGAATCTGCTGGGATTTTATGAGCAGGGCAATGGAAGCATGTACATTGCCTGATAGAATAATATGGTTAATTAGGAGGACGCATGAAGGGTCAGAGGCAAAAATTAAGGTGGGATCCAATAAACTCTCTCCTCTTTATTTTCTTTATATTAAAGTCACTTACAAAGAAATAAGGGACTCAAATTCAAGGATGTAACTGGTATGGTGCTCATGAAGTTAGCCTTACAGATATTTTGCAGTTGATAAATCTAGAATCCAAATCCACAAACAGGAGTGGAGTTCCTTAGGAATCAGAGGTGGGGGTCTCTCCTTTTTTGGCATCTACTTCTCAGGGAATCTGCCTGACCAAGTTTGCATACTACTGCAAATAGGTATGGTGATTACATCCCATAAAAACACAAATATGAGACAACTGGTGCCACAGAGCTGGAATAAAACTCAAAATGAAAAAGTACATAATAGTACCCTTTGGAAATGCTGTCACCCCTGGAAATTACAACACAGATACAAACACCACTAAAAGAGACTCTGTGGTCAGGGATCTGCGAATACATATTGACAATGACCAGACCTTTGGCCACCATGTGCCGACTGTGGTGAGAAAAATATTCTACACTGCCCAACTTATAAATGGAGCATGGCATTCAGGTTGAAGGAGGTCACTGTTTCACTGTACTCAGCTCTCATCAGACCTTTTTTTTTTTTTTGTAAAACTTTACTGAAGACATAGATAAACATACATTTAGAGAGGGGAACTAAAAAGCACCAGATACAGCCTAAAGTCAGATTAAAACAAATATAGAATATGAAAAGGCAAAAGATGATCAGACTAAACACAGCTAAAAACATAAACTTTAACATTTGGTAAGAGCTTTCCAGCCAGCAAGCTCTTCATCAGACCAACACAATACAAAACACTGAAGCAGAAACACTTAAGCACTAAAACCAACAAATCAGATGATAAAAACCAATTAGTCCTGGCTTTCAGTGAAGGCCTTAAAAGGAATCATAGTATTCAAGCCATAGACTTTATCAGCTTGCAGTTGCACTATCAATCTGGTCTCTGCCTTCTCAGTGAGATTCTTGACATCACCACCCCTTGGACCTAACCTAGTGGGCAGCTGAAGCACCATAAACTTAATGAAATGTCCAGAAAACTCAGCTACATGTTTAGCCAGTGCATTACTGGCGTTACATTTGTGGATATCACGAAGATGTTCTAAAATCTGCTCTTTAAGGATTCAGTTAGTCTTCCCTACATAAAAATGACAACATTTCTGGCAAACAGATAAATAAATCAAATCAGAACTCTTGCAACCAGCATACAACTTTGGTTGGTATGTCTTGCCCATTTGTGTACAAAACATTTATTCTTTGATTTAGAGTTGATGCACTGCACATAAGGCAGGGAAATTACTCTGTCTTCATAGATTCACAGATTATGCATCGATGATTCCTTGCATATTGGGCCATAACAAATCTGTCTCTTTAAAGACAGAGAATTCTTGAAGCAAAATGGAGTGAAATCACCAACGATCTAACCAATGGTGTCATCTGCCCTTAAAATAGTCCAGTGCCTCTTAATCACATCACAGACCATATTAATGTTACTAGAATATGTCAAAAAAAAAACCCTGCATTTTATTTCTGTTCACCGACTGATCGATGGAATCTCTGGGTTCACTTTTAATTTGCTTAGAAAAATAGGGCTTAGCCCTTATTGTTCTAAGGGTCAGATACTTCAGAGCGATACCTGTCTATCTCACAAGCTCTATATCCCATCATTAAAATTGGAAGAAAGTCTATCCAGAGCACAGCGGACTTCAGATTCTTAACTGTGCAACCTAGTGGTTCTCATAAATTGGCCTTTCATGACATTCTTTTAGGTATGCACAGGATGCATGCTTAGTCTGTGAAAGAGGTTATTCCTCCAACATACTTTCCTAAACAGACTACTGTTGTAGCTTCCACTCTTCTTCATGGATACAAACAACTAAAAAGTTAATCTCACAGTCTGAGCATTCAAAAGTAAACTTTATGCTGTCATTCAGGTAGTGAATAAATTCATCAAGGACCTCCCATGAACCATCCCACAACATAAAAATATAGTCTACAAAGCACCCACAGTACTTTATGTATGATGAAAAAACATCATTCCCCAAGATATGTTTTCTCTCTCTCTCAACTGGCCATCACCATGTTAGCGTAGCTGTTTGCGCATGGTGTCCCCATAACTACTACTGACTTCTGAATATGAACTCTTTCCTTCAAAACACACAAACATTGCTGGTGAGCACCAACTCACGCAAATAACACAAAAGCTTGATCTGGTCATTCTTATATTCATTTCTTCTGGTTAAAAAATACTCACCTCCTCTATCTCAAGGTCATTGGGGATGGACGTAAACAGGTACTGAACATCCATAATCAAAAAACTAGAGGCAGAAACATTGCCTTCTATACTGTCAAACAAGTCAAATAAAAATGTTGGGTATCTTGCAGTACATTTGGGCACTTATCCAGTACTGGTCTCAACTTCTTTTCAATAAAAACTGATAGATAGGAATAAGTGGCACATCAATCAATAAAAAATAATTTTCATCCTAAGTAGCCTAGTCATAAGAAAATCATATAGAAAATTATATATGCCATCTTTCACTGACCATATCAAGGAATTAATTTCAAGTCTGCTGACTAAGGAATAAGTATCAACATTAGACAATATTTCCCACATCTATTCCAAATCATCTTTATCGAAAACTACCACACCTCCGCCATTATCCGCTGGTCGTAGCCATATATTCTTGTTCTGCATTTCAAATGGAGCCTCTCACTCTTCCTTGGTCATGTTATAAAAATACTAGTGCTGTGAGTCATTCAACCATTTGTAAGCATCTGAGTCGCATACCTTCAAAAAATGTTTCAGTGAACGGATGAGGTGGAGGGACATATGTACTAGGTTTTCTAAGCTCTGATGGTATTTATTGGGTATGAAAAAGAGTTTTCAAGAACACATTTCTAGTGAACAGTAAGGTCCAGCATGAGGTCACTGAAAACTGACGGCTTAGTTGGAATTAAAGACCCTTAAGAATCGATAATTGTGCATTGACCGATAATTTTGCTCCTTTCTTGGCCTTGAAACTGTACTTTATTAATTTTTGAATCTGTACTGTACTTCACTAACATGTCTATTATATTTAATGTATTTGCTGTACTAATCTTTGTACAGCTTTTCTCCTAGGGCCTCCAGTGAAAATGGGATCCATTCCCAGTTGGACTTTCACAGTAAACAAATGTAAAATAAATAAATAAGTTAATTCATAAGAATAAAAATTAAAACAGGGAAGTAAAGCTCATCTTGGCTCTCTCGTCAGCATTCCCTGTTTCCACTCTACTGACACTTTCCTTCGCTTGCACCCGTGACTTTGACCTTTGATAAAGTAAAAAAAAAAAAAAAAAAAGTTGGACACAGACCTTTGGGTAGAGGCAGCAAGATCATTTTTAACCAGAAGAAATTAGTATAATAATGAACAGATCAACCTTGTGTGCTTTTTCCTTGAGGTGGTGCTCACCAGCAGTGTTGTGTTTGAAGAAAAATTTTATATTTAAAGGTCTGGCAAAGCTGTGGGGGCATCATGTGCTAACAGCTACACTAACATGGTGATGACCATCTGGGAGAGAGAACATATTTTGGGGAATGTTTTTTCATCCTACATAAAGTACTACGGGTGCTTTGTGGACAACATTTTTATGTCATGGGATGGTTCATGGGAGGTCCTTGAGGAGTTTACTCTCTACCTGATGACAGCATGGGTTTCACAAGGTTTACTTTTAAATGCTCAGACTGTGAGATTAACTTTTTAGTTTGCATCCACAAGGAAGAGAATGGAAACTACAATACTGTTTAGGAAAGGATGTTGGTTGGAGGAATAACATCCTTCACAGAATGAACATGCATCCTGTACATACCTATAAGAAGGTCATTAAAGGCCAATTTATGACAGCCTCTAGGCTGCACAGTAAAACAATCTGAAGTCCACTGTGCTCTGGGTAGACTTTCGTCCAATTTTAATGGCCAAGGATATACAGCTTGCGAGATAAGCAGGTTTTACTCTGAAGTATCTGACCTTAGAACAAGGGCTAAGCCCTATTTTTCTAACAGAATTATAAGTGAATCCAGATATTTCACTGAAGAGTCAGTGAACAGAGATAAATGTGGGGTGCACTGACATATTCTAGTAACATTAATATGGTCTGTGATGTGATTAAGAGGCACTGGTCTAGTTTAAGGGCAGATGACACCATTGCTCAGATTGTTGGTGATTTCCCTCTACTTTGCTTCAATAATTCTCCAGCTCTAAAGAGGCATCTTTGATATGGCCCAAAATGCAAAAACCCATCTGTACATAATAGAGCTATGAGGACAAGGACATTTCCCTGTTGTACGTGCAGTGCTTGCAGCTCTATATCCGAGAATAAATGCTTTGTACATACAACAGGGAAGACATTCCAACTGAAGTTGTATGCTGATTGCAAGAGCTCCAATTTGATTTATCTATTTGCCAAAATCATTTTTATGTAGGGAAGAATAACCAAACCCTTAAAGAGCGGATTTTAAAGCATCTTTGTGATATCTGCAAATGTAAAGCCAGTAATGCACTGGCCAAACATGTAGCAGAGTTTCCTGGACATTTCTTTAAGTTTATGATGCCTCAGCTGCTCACTAGGAGTCTGAAGGGTGGTGATGTCAAGAATATCACTGAGAAGGCAGAGACCATATGGATAGTGGAAATGCAAGCTGATAAAGACTATAGCTTGAATGCCATGGTTCCTTTAAAGCCTTTGCAGAAAGGCCAGGAGATTAGTTTATTTTTATATTATTTAACATTTGTTGACCAGGATAGTCCGACTGGATGCATGTACATTTTCAGCGGAGGCCCAGGGAGAAAAACTCCAAGGGTAAGCAGATACAGCATGACATAATACCAGCATTACATATTACAAACATACTACTTACAGTGATTACATAAGTAAGCAAATTAAACAAGTTCCACAGGTTAGAGTTAATCCAGAGCATAAATCAGGATTAAATTAAATTACACAGTAAGATGGTTAACAGATTTTTTACACATTCTAGAGAGAGTTAGCAAGGCTTGATACATTGACATAGCTAGTTAAGTAGCAAATGTTGTTTGAGTCTAGTTTTAAGTTGAACTAAGGTAGTGCACCGGTTAGCATTGTCGCCTCACAGCAAGAGGTTCTCCGATTTGATCCTCGGCTGGGGTGCCTTCTGTGTGGAGTCTGCATGTCCTCCCTGTGGTCGCATGGGTTTCCTCCGGATGCTCCGGTTTCCTCCCACAACCTAAAGACATGCTGTAGGTGGATTGGACACTCTAAATTGGACCTAGGTGTGTGTGTACGACTTCCGTGGAAGGTTGGGCACTGGGCTGGCAACTCAACACTGTAAAACTCCACTGCCAATCATGAGCGGACAGGTGATCCGCTGTGGCGACCCCTAACCAGGAAAAAGCCAAAAGAGAAGAAGTAAGGTAATATCAGCTGGAAGAGAGTTCCAGGGTATACTTACAGAGTTTGCAAAGAGAGAGTCACAGGCTGTTTTATTAATTTTGCTAGTCTGAATTAGTGGTTTGTTAGAGGATCGAAGCGGTCTAGGATTGTTATAGGGGGTGATAATTTAAGTCAGGAGTATTGTCTGGATTATAGAGGATTTTATAGGCCATAATCAGTTGGTTTAGGCTGGGTAGTTCAAGCCACCCAAGCTGATTTAGATTGATTAAATGATGTGTCCTAAAAGGCAGCCCAGTGGCAAACCTGGCAATGTGGTTGTAGCAAATTGAGAGTTTAAGGACAGTCTTGTTTAAATTCGAGAGTAGAGAGGATGCATACAGAAGGGTTGAAAGAAGGTGAGAGCGAGCTATGGCAATTTTAGCTGCAGGGGTTAGGAAGGCTTTTATTCTGTAAAGTGACCCTAGCTTTTTTATTGATGGTTTTGATAGTTTGGTTAACATGTAGGTCGAATTTTAGATTATCTAGGATGACACCTAATAGTTTTGTAGAGGGGTCAGGGGAGATTATTGTGCCATCATTTGAATTTATGGTAAAGGTGAAAGCAGTAGACGTACGTGTTGGTGAAAATAACAGCATTTTAGTTTTTTTGGGATTTAGGATCAGACGACATTCAGAAAGCCAGTTTTCTATTGTATTAAAGGTGGTCTGGGTAGCTGACCATAACTCTATTGGAGATGTGGCCGAGCAAATCAGAGAAGTGTCATCAGCATATTGGATACAGCTGACTTTTGGGATGACAGTATAAAGGTAGTTAATGAAGATGGAGAACAGCAAGGACCTAGTATAGAGCCTTGTGGTACTCCAAGGGTGTTGGGTAGAAGATTAGAGAGTTTGTTCTGCCAGAGGACAGCCTGCTGTCGACCATTCAGGTAGGATTGGAACAATTGAAGGGCTCTAGTATCTAGACAGAATGTTTGCAGGGTGTGGATTAAAGTTGGTGATCAACCACATCGAATGTCTTGGAAAGATCCAAGAAGAGGGCTGAGGATATATAATTATTGTTGCGATTATGGTTTATGGTGTTGGTAAAGGCTAGGAGGGCTGAAGTAGTGCTGTGATGATGACGGAAGCCATGCTGAGTGTCTGCCATAAGGTGATTCTGGATTAGGTGGTGCATGAGTTGCAAGTGGAGAGAGAGTATAGCTATTGGCCTATAACTGGAGAATTCAGTAGAGCTGCCTCCTTTGTGAAGTGGGATTATATAGGATATTTTCCAGATGGTGGGAATTTTATGGTTTGATTGATTAGTATTGAGACGGGGTAAGCAATAGCATCAGCTGATCTTTGTAGGTACTCGGCAGGGAGTTCGTCAGCAGAAAGTGCAGTGGGTTTTAATTTTTTGATCAAGGTACGGATAAGTGAAGTGGGGACAGGTTGGAAGCTGAACGTAAGTAGGTTTGTAGGGGTGGTACTTTCAGGACCAGGGGAGCAAGGAGGTAGTTGGCTATCTAGGGCTTGAACTGTCTCAGTAAAGAATCGGTTAAAACGGTCAGAAACATCTTCAGGGGTTTTATCAATAGTAGCAGCAGGGATTGGGGTTGAAGTCTGTCCAGGATGTAGTAGATTATTTAAACCTGCCCAAAACTTCTGAGGGTTATTTTGATTTACCGTCTGTAAATTACAGTAGTATTGCTTTTTGTCTTGTAAAATGGATTTTTTAGTTTCGTTCCTGGATTGCCTGTATTTAATGTGATCTTGGAGGTCTTTAGAAGAACGTCATAAAGCCCATGCTTTGTTTCTAAGGGTAATTTTGAGTTTAGACTCTTTAGAAAGCCATGGCACAGTTTTTGCCTTTGTTCTCTTTGAACGAACAGGTGCATGCAAAATCAAGGATCTGAAGGAATTTGTTGTTGAAGTATGCTACTGCTTCCTCTAAGGGGACAGGTTTTAGAATAGACCAATTACATGAGTTTAGTTCTTGTTGGAATTTGGCAGGGTCAAAGTTTTTATTGTTTCTAACCTTTCTGAGTAAGGGTTGTTTGGAATTAATGGCTTTGTGCTTAATTACATATGTGAGAAGGTGATCGCTTAGGCCATCAGGGAGGGTACCAGAGGTGTACAGTTGAGGGTGACAATTTATGAGCACCCAGTCAAGTATTCTTTCTTCTTGGTTGGGTTTACCTATTCTGGTAGGGGTGGATATGATTTGTGTAAATGCATGCAGGTTAATATGGGTGGTCGGGGATTCTGAGGAAGAGGTGCCCCAGTCTATGTTAAAGTCTCCAAGTAGTAGGGTTTCTTGGGGGTAGTGACATGATAGCCAGTGCAGGACATCTTTAGTGTAGACATATTGTTACCTGGGGGAATGTACATACAGATGATATTAATGCATATAATTTTATTAAGTTGCAATTTGGTGGCAAGAATCTCTGAGTTATTAATCTCATGTGGTTGTATTACATCTATGGTGACATTCAACTCAGATTTATAGAGTACAGCTACCCCACCCCCCTTCCTGGAAGCACGATCCATCCTGTGTATGTTGTACCCAGGTGGTAACACTTCATTGTCTGTAGTGTTAGGTTTTAACCAGGTTTCAGATAAACAAAGAATCTCAGGGGAGTGGGCATCCAGAAGTGCATGCAATTCATGTACCTTCTTACTAATGCTTCTAATATTGAGATGACAGGCTAGGAGCGAGTTAGTTGGCCTATTAATTGTAGGTTTGTAGCTTAGATTGCAAGTAGAGGGGGTATGTGCATCTGAAGTGGGTGGGCCAGGGTTGGGGTGAATATCACCACCAAGTATTAGGTTAAGTCTATACTTGGTGATGAACTTCAGGAATTTGCTTATTAGTTTGTGGTAGTGTTTGGATCTAGAGCTAATGTGCCTGAGGTTGAGATGTTGATAGACTGAACAAGATGTTGGATAGGACCTAGTACTGTAAGTATGGTTGAAGGAAAGAGGATTTACAGCTGGGGTGATAGTATGGCCTTCTGGGACCTGAAATCCCATTAAACTGGTTTTCATACAAGGTAAGGAGGTATGGTGCGAACAAGAGGGGTAGTAAAGAGGAGTATATTATTATTTGTGATTCAGCTAGTGAGTTAAGGAACTGTTTTACCTGGTGATGCAACACCAGAAGATAGAGTGGTGAGGTATAGGTACTGGAAGGGGGATGGGAGAATGCCAGATGAAAGCTAATAGGTGCTATTAAAATGTAGGTAGAAGAATGGGGGTGGGAGGAATTATCCGAGATGAAAGCAGATAGGATCTAGAAAGTGGGGGAGAGGCTATAGTACTTTAAATTTAGAAGTACTGAGGGCGGGAAGGAATTGGGGGCAGGGAGGGGAGCGAAGAGAGCCCAAGCGTAGCGAGGGCGAACAGGGCTATTGCAATTTACACGGTTTCCGTCACAATTTCGAAATACTGAAATCCTGAATTTAAGTATTTCGAAATTATAACACGAAGCCTTGAAATCCCGAAACACCAGAAGTGTGAAATTCAAAATCCTGAAGTACAGAGATTTTGAATTAGCGCTTCTGTGCTGCAGTGCGTGAATGGTTGGGTATTAGTTCGGGTATGCATGTGTGTGTTGGTTAGGGGCTTTAGTGCATGTCAGTGTGTGTTGTGACTGTGATGTGTGTGTATGAGGGACTGTGAAATGTGTGGGTGTGAGTTACCTTTGTGTGTCTGATTGTGCGATCTCAGAGTGGGGTGTGGTGGTCTAGATTTGTCTGTGTGCTTGTGGGGGGAAGTTGTGTGTATGTTTGTGCGTGTGCTCTGTGTGTAGTGTAGGCTTGGGATTTTGAGTTTCGAGATTACGGTTTTTGAAGGTTTCGGCTATGTCATTTTGAAATACTGAAATTCGTTTTTCAATTTTTCATTCATTCATAGTGAACCTATAATATTGTGTAGTGTTGTGTGTGTGTATAAACAACAAAAATGTTAATAATCAATCCAGAATTACATAAATTGTTCGGTTCCTGTCTTCCCTTAGACTTCACTCCTCCAAAACATTGTTCTGCAAGTATCGTTTCCACAATTTCCATTTTTTTTTATGTAACTTGCTCCTACCAAGATCCTACTTTCAGTTATTTTATCACCATTACACTATTCAATACTTCAACTATAGTTAGGTTACCCTTACATTTCCATATTCTAGCATCTGCTATTTTGTCAGCCATCAGAATTAACCCTAATAAGGCCATACTAAGTCTAAGCAATTCAGATCCTGTATCCCATCACTCCCTTCGTTACGCCCATTTGCTCACCCAGCATTTCTGCCAGCGTACTCTCTATGGATATTTTTAAAGTCTGCCAAGTCCTTACACTCTCAGAACAGATGTTCCCAGTTACCTCTTTCTTCTCCATCACACCTGCAACATTTATCATCTACAAAAGGAAACATTCTTTGGAGTCTGATTGGGGTATAAAAATACATATGCAAACACTTCCAAGCAAAGTCCTAGATCTTCTAGACTTTGTTACATACTTGGGAGCCTATGTACGTCCTCCCATTGCTTCCTTGTGAATTGCTTTTCAATCTCTATTCCCAATCTTTTCTAACCTCCTCTGATTGATTCCTATAGTTATTGTACAACATTTTATATACCCTACTAAATTATCCCTTTTTAGAAAACAGCTTCTGTTCTAGATTCAAGTAAAAAGTCTAACAGGACAGGCCTTTCACTTAATGTTCTCCTACCCGTTTCTCTTTGCCTGTACTTTGATATCAATCCTGTATAGGAAAGGCAGTCTCTAGCCTGCAGTCCAAATGTCTTCTTGGCATTTTCTCATTCTATTACCTTCCCCCCTCAAGTTATTTTCTCCCAATACCTGGTTCCTTTGCCACTTTTCTCCAGTAAATTCCATCTCGTCTTGCCTATTCTTTATACCACTAATTGCAGTGATCCCGATCAGCAAAATCTCCTTTTTCCATTCTCACATTGCCTTAGTTCTTACAATACTTTCTACTACTTTATGAACATATATTCTGTACAGCGGTTATTCTCCCAAATCCCACTCTCTCCTTATTTCTTGAATTTTCCTGTTTCATCATCATCCCTTTCCAATTTGAATTACAGCTTTCTGCCTTTTTTGCATACGAGCCTTAAATGTGTGGCTCTAAAACATCCCTTCAAATCAGGTACTCCTGCACTACCTTGTTCTACTGGAAGGATCACCTTATCCCACTTGACACTTGCACTCTTCCCTTCCCAGATAAATTCCTTCAGCTCTTTGTCCACAACTTCTCCTCTGGTTGGTAAAATATGCCTGACCTGTATATAAAACTGAAGGAAATAAAACATTTTTATTGCTTGTATCTTGCTACTGGTATCCATAAACAAGAGCTTCCAGTTTCTTTATTATATTTTTGGTTTCTTCCCACATATCCTCAGCTGTGATAACAGAAGCCTTTTTAATCCATACTCCTAAATACTTGATTTTATCATATCCCCATAAATAAGAGTATTACTGAACCAATTCGTGTGTGGGTACATATTTTAAAGCTACATCTTTGGTTTATCTTTATTAATGCTAAATCCCCAAAATACTTGAAAACTATCTCAAAATGTTCAACACTGAGTTAGCAGTTTTTTTTAAATGAGGTAGAAGATAGCAGCAAATAATGCAAACATTTCTTGATTACCATACCAATTATATCACTGAATTTCTGAGTCCTTTATTTTCTTTACCAATGGCTCTAAATATAAAGCAAATAAAAGGGGAAAGAGGGCACTCCTCCCTGGTTCCTCTGTTCAGACACAACTTATCAAAAAGGAACCCTCACACTTCAATTATTGCCTCCAAACCCTCATACCCTCCTAAGAAACCTTATTACTGTATCAGGAAAAGCAAATGCTTCCCTTGTCCTATTCATAAAATCCCAGTTTGCTCTGTTGAATGTTTTCCCTGCATAAAAGTCCCACCAGCAGTGGTATTTTCTTCCATTCTGCTTCCCTCTGCTTCATCACCATTCTATTAATGTTGAAAAAAAATGTTTGCCACCCCTCCACAAAACACATTGATCCATATCCATCAGTTTTGACAATAACTTTGCCATTCTTCTAGATATTATAGACGATCAATTTACAAATGTGGTTTAAAATTTAAATGAACCTGCATGAAACTGGGTCTGATGAGTCTTTACTGTCTTTAGGTATGACAGCTACCACAGGCTTTCTTCAGGATGATGGCGCCTCCCCTAAACCTTCCAGATCTTTTTCACTTTCTTCCCTACTAGCTTCCAAATGTCCAAAGGAATACCCTCTTGTCCAGGTGACTGATACAGATTGATTATATGTCATCATTTTATCAAAGCTCCTATTAGCTTAACTGTTATTTTTTGAACCTCAACTACCTTAAGTCTTTCACATATATTTCAGTTTGTGCTCTCAAGTTCCACATTTTTATGCTTTACACAAATTTTCATAAAATTTCTGAGATATCTCTAAAACCTCTACAGGATCTCTGGCTATTTTTTGTTATAGGCTCCCTAAGCTTGGCAACAACCCTTTCTCTACCTTATCACCCAAGCTGTTGTGCTAAATGCTTTTGTGCCCTGGAATTATCATCAATAAACAGTTTAACAGCAGTCTTACTACACTCATGCATATTATCCAGATAATCCCTTGTTTTTTTCCTTGGCACTCTGCAGTTGTGCCTCTTTCTGCAATATTCCCCTTATTGTGCAATACTTTAACCTTGCCCCTCTAAATAATTCCTGTTACTTCTTCACCATATTTTTCCTGTTTTTTAAACTCCACTTCCATTTTATCCCACTCACTTGCTATAATTTATAAATAAATTTGTCTTCCCTAATAATTCTTGAATAAATTTCCACTAGCCATTCATTAAGTTCCTCTGTTTTAACAGGTATGTTGTGAAGTGCTAGTGTCTTTTTTAACTTCTTTATCCTACATTTTTATCTTTATTGTCACACGACCTAAAATAATTGTACGTGTTAAAGCCATCAATTAAATACACATTCCTGTGAAATCTGCATCTAGTCTAGCCCAGTCATTGTACCTTGAGAAAGATATGACTTCTCTCTGTGTTTCTACTACTGAATTCACATCTGCCATACCAAATATGTTCATAAATTTCTTCAGAAATCTACCTTTTTGTTATATTTTCTCATTTAAAGTCCCCCAGATGCATCTTACCTGTTGCAAATCAAGTTCCAGTCCCCACCTATAAGCAATATTACTTACTGAGAGCTGATCATTTCTTTCTCTCCATATTTTAAAGTTCCGTAAAAGCTGTTTTAGGTAGAATATAAACATGCCAGCATAATCCTCCTCCCTTGCCAGTAGCCCACTTAGCATACATCTACTATATTTCCCCTCTTCTATCACTATTAGAGCTTCTCTAGCAATTAGTGCAAGTACTTCACTTTTCTTTTGTCTCCAATATTCTTCTGAATATCCAACCAGAAATCCTTTCAGATTCACATGTTCGTTTCTTTCCAACTGTGTCTCCTATAGCATTGTTATTTGCACTCAACATTTCTTAATATAAATTCAGTACTCTTACCTTTTTCTCTATACCCACAAGGCCATTAACATTACAAAATAAATAAGACAGCATGGCTATTATGATAAGATGTTATTTCCACCCATTATATAGGACAGCTTTTTAAAATTATCTATTTCCAACTTTTGTGTTATATGCACCTATCGATGATTGGTAGGTTGATCCGTTATGCAGTTATTAGTCATCTCCATCTGAACCTATGTCATATATATATATATATATATATATATATATATATATATATATATAGGCTCCCCTCACTCTGGAATAGAATCCCAATTCATGTTAGACCCCTGGGATCTCTTCTGTGTCCCTGCTAGACAGAGGCACAGTAAACTAATCTTAAAAGGGTACAGTCTGTGACCTACTTTACAGAGGCACAGTAGGCTAATCTAATAGGGAGGCGGAAGCCAAATGCACTCTGGCTAGGCTTATAAATGCCTTAGGGCAGATAGCCTAGTATCTACCTATGAACATATATTTTAAGACTTTTTATTTTAATGAAAGCTATCAAAAAAATCCCCCCCCCCCAACATGGTATGCTTTTTGAAATGCACTATTTAAAGGTTTCTTTAAAAGTTAAGACATTTTAAAATTTAGTTAAAGGTATTCTACAAAATGCTCAGGATAAATACTTCAAACGAAGAAAGGGTTAGTAGCCATATTTTTTGCTATTATCTACGTATTGGTTTTGGACAAACTGTTACATGTGTTGCTGAAATTTTGCTGGGACTTAGAAAATTTATAAAATGTTCCTGTCATGCTATGTATCTCTTTCAGTTAGTGGGCTAGCGTGGGTAAGCATGGGGGTGGGGGTGTAAAAGGGAGTGATGTCACACTAATATTCATATCATTGACCTGCACCAAAAACTCTAATTTAAAGTTACATATGTCCCTATATTAGTCAAAAAAAAATCATCACTCTGTTGATAAATCTTAGATGTTTTCTGTAGATTCGTGGAATGTGAAGGGCCTACAAAATAAGAAAAATAATCTAGTAATGCATTTAATTTTCAAATCCAAGGCAGAGTCCCTTTATCTGTTAGCTCAAAATATCATCATTCTGTTGATAAGATGGTTTCTGTAGATTCATGGAATGAGAAGGGCCTAACAAAATAAGAAAAAGAAGAACCTAGTAATGCATTTAATTTTCAAATCCAAGGCAGAGATAACTTTCTTCAAGAAACACATATGTTGAAAGAACAATGGGAGAAAGTTACAAAAAAAATGGGTGAAACATATTGTAGTTGCTGGTGACAGTACAGCTTCTAGGGGAGTTAAAACAAATCATTTGATGGCACTATAATGAAGAGTAGTTATGACCCATATAGTAGATGGTGTTATTTTACTTTTGAACTGCCTATGTTTAAAAAAAACGTTCTTAGTCTTAAAATGTATATGCCCCATGTTTGCATCAATTAACCTACCTATATGAGATATACAAAATTTTAGAGAAGTTTCCTAACTAATTTATATATCATAAGAGGCGACTGGAATATGACCATTAATCCAGAACTAGATAGAACAAATATAGAAAACAAGCAACTTGTACAACTTACTGCATTAACAGCTGAAATAGAAGATTTTAAGCTAGTTGACCCTTTTGAAAAACTATAGAAATAATCCATCAACCAGTAAATTCACTTATTTTTCGCCATACTACAAGTCTTTGTCCAGAATAAACATTTTTAATTTCTGAAACTTTACTAAATAATGCAGTTACTACAATAGTAAACCCAGAACAGTATCAGACCATACAAAAATAAACATCACAGTAAAGATGGATAGCTACACACAAAGATCACAAACACCAGCAAGCTGGACTTTAAATAGTAACTTATTAAAGGAAAAGGAAGTCTCACAGGAAATCATTGACATTCTTACCCAAGCTAAAAATAACCTAGAAGTAACAGATATACCATGATATTCAATGGGAAGCAACAAAAGCCATTATTAGGGGAATGCCCTAGCTATGCACTATCAGTAGATGCATCTAAAGCTTTTGACAGAGTAAACCTTGATTTTTTATTCAATGTACTCAAATTTAGCATTCCTGATGAATATATAAACATGGTGAGGGCCTTTTCAAACAGTGCTATGACAACGCTATGTATAAATAAAAAGTAATCAAAACCTACCTGTTCAATATATACATTGAAACTCTCCTTAAAATACCACAAAGAACTTACCACCACTTTATGAATATTTCTAAAATACCAATAAAGTATACAGCTTTCGCTGAGGACCTTAATATTTACTTCGAATTCCCGAATTCTGATTTAAACAAGATCTTAAACTCCATTGAAAAATTTTCAAAAATATCTAACTACGCCATAAAAGATGGCCATCTCCACTATCTAAGGCAGCTACAGTTAAAATGAATATTGTCCCAAGATTACTGTTTCACTTTAACGCTATTAATCAAAATATACCAAATAACTTATTTTCCAAACTTGAAACACTACTAGGGAAATTTGACATCCTAAAAATACAAGAATAAAATACTCTAGATTAACATTACCCAAAAAGATGACATAGGACTATCCGGTTTTCAAACATATTATGACATTATACATGCTAGTCAAATTATACAAATAGCAAATTACAAATCATCTAACAAAGCATGGTATCCAATCTGGATTAAAATATATTATAAACATCGAATTTCATCAAATTTAAACCCTAAAGCAATACCCTTTCTAAACTCCCAAGACACTAGGGTATTTTAAAATCCACCCCATAATCATAAGAAATACATTACTATTTCAAAAGCTGTTATCCTCCCTTAATCTTAAGGATACTTTTTTACTAGGACAACCAATACAGCTAAACCGTAATATTAAATTAAATAACACTATGCTAAACCTGAATCAATACCCATTAAAGAATCAATACCCATTAATTAAAAATACCACTGTATGGGACTTCTACCAAGGCAAAAACATTTCAATCAAAAATATAAGGCAAAGATTAGAAGTAAATAAAAGTTACAACAAAATTATTAACCTATTGCTTTCGAGATCCAAAATGCTATCAAACAGACATATAGATTAATAACAAGGATTAAATACCAGGATTCGCTCCTATACTCAAAATATTGGGAAGGAAAAAATAAGATTACTGTTGACCAAAAATCTGCTGCAACTGAACTCACCTTGAAATTAACCCCTCTCAAAAAATGTATACCCAAATTATGATGAACAATAATGCCTACCATACACCACTCCAAGTAAAATCAATCCTTCTCTCGCTCCTTTTTGCCCCACATGTCCAAACAGCACAGCTGATACCCTTCATATTTTCTGAAGCTGTAAGAATGTTTATTATGGTGCTCGTTAAGAACCAAGTTAGAAATAAAGGGATACACTAAATCTACCCTGTCATGGGAAACTGCAAATTTATATATATTCCCCACCAACTTTTCACATGAAAACAAACACATCATAGTAACATTGCGTGCAATGATTAAATCATACATAGCTCAAAACTGGCTAGACAGAACTAAAAATTATTTAAAGGAATGGCTATGAAATGCATATTAGCCAGCAAACTAATCACAAGAATTCAAAAACAAACAAACATTACCCTATTACCAGAAATATTGGAAAACACTTATAGAAATCTTAAGGTAAAACTGGTCTATAGACAAGGGACTACAACATCACTACTACTCTAAACAAATAAGAAAAAATAAAAGAAAATAAACATTAGCATAACTTTTACTCATCTTAAATTGGGAAATGTCTAGGAAGTGAAAACAATGAACATCAAAGGTGGCATCAACTGCATATAGTGTACATAGTTATTACAAGATACAACTAAAGTTAGGTAGGCTACAATATTAAAACAAAACAGTGTAAGAAACTTCTCTGTGTGGAAGATTTCTGACGGAACTGTTTCAATGACAGATTCTATTAAAATTAATATATCTCCGAGTAGATTTTGTCTTACAATTTAACGTGAACAGTTAAAATGTTAACCGATTCTGCATACTGTTAACTGAACACTGATGGTATATGCCGTTATTATGTTTATTGCAAATTGAAGAGGAAAATGCAATAAAAATTACATTTGAAAAACAAACATTCCTATAACCTATTAACATAAAAAAGCACAAAAAACTGTGTACATTTTCAAATAAAAGTTTAACCCTCCTGATAGGTGGACCCACAGGCATTATCAGACCTAAAATTAAGGTGATCCATACTAAGGCACAAATTACAGTCTATGCTCCTACTTGCACCAGTAGCATCTGTTCTTGTCTTTTCTCCATTTCCCCTCCAAGATGTAAAAACATGCCTGTATGCTTTCAGAAAACAATAACATTTAAAGAAAAAGTACACCCTCCAAACAAAACTAAATTACACACTGTTCTAATACATATATTTAAATACTTAGCTTTGCTGGTACCTCTTTCTTATTTACTTCCAGTATTTTTTTTACTCAGATGCTTGTCCCTGTACCTGTGTGTCCTTCAGCAAACAAATGTACAGAACTCTTACTGCCTGTACCCATAGTAATCTCGTTTCCACAGAAACAACAGAATCTACAAGTGCCCTCAACTACAGACTTCAACCAATGCTGAACATTTATTTGCTAAAGGGAAACATTTCACTGTATTCAGTGTTTATTTTTAACATCCACATACTTAATGAAAATTGTTTTTAAATTAAGCCAGTAGTATTTATCCATTCACTTATACAAAAAAAAGATCTAATCTCTATATATATTATAATCAGTTTACTTTTACACCCCAACAACCCAAAATTGCATCATATCAACTTAAAACATGCTTTTGTCCAGCCTTTCTCTTTTTGCATTTTAATGCCTAAATGTCTTAAAACTGAAAAATTATTTATTTACTTTAGTATCTTTAACACATACGGTCACAGAAAAAAAGTCTCCACCCTCATGTCCTTACTTTAGATACCCCCTGACTATATACTAAACAAAAATCGGTTTACTATATTACATGCAATTTATATCATGAAATATTTTATACAAATACTGTTAAAACGCAAACAAATTATTTACACTTTTCCCCTCATTTTAGTGTATTTCCAAACTTAATGACATGAAGTGGAATATATGCTTTTCAGTCCACACAGTTAAAGCCAAAAGTCCAATCTTTCTCAGCAATTTTTTCTTGTAAAACATATTTCATAAATGTGACTGATGCCTTATACTCACGTTTATTTGCCAATTTCAGTGTTGCTAGTAGTCTTCCCATTCATCTGCATCTTCCAATCCCAGACAACACCTGTGCTTTTTTCTGTCTCTCAAGCATTTACATTTTGAAAACTAGAAAGAGTTTCACTGGCAAAGTCTCTTTATGAGCTTTATTATCAAAAGAAAGATAAACAGAGGCTCTTTTGCTTCACGGATCACTTTTGTTGGACAAACTTTCGCATGTACCCTGTAGCCTGATCTGCATTAAAAAATGTCTGATGGTCCATGAAAATATTCTAAAGATGGCTGGGTATAGCAGGTTGAATCCCACACCTGCCTCTCAACATTCTCCAATTGCTGGGATAAATTTGCTTCTCTTCTGCCTGGTGTATAGTGAATAACCATTTTTCACAAACATTGTGCTGTCTCCAATTGTTAATATGTTGTCCTTCTGTCACATTTTTTGTCAGAATCAGCTCTTTCTGCTGGTAATACTGCATACTTACTAATAGAGTCTTGGCTGCTTTCTCGTGGCCAGGATTGAGGCATGCACACAATATGTTCTTTCATTGAACAAATCTTGCTGTCCAATACCAGGCCAGTTGCCTATATGTGCTTTCATAAAGTTAATAGGCTGTTCTTTCCAGTTTCTCTGGTACAGCAGAAAATCTCAGGTTCTCTCCATGCTCTGTCATCTAACTCTACCATTTTTTGAAACAGCACTTCTTGAACAGCCAGCCACAGCTTTTTCATTTTCACCTCTAATTTTTGCAGTTTTATCATTCATTTGAACAGCTGTTTAAAGCTTCTTCCATTTTTTCCAGTCTTATTATTTGAGACAATATAAATCGGATGTGCTCGGAGCTGATAAATATTGAAGGAGTATTTATTTTCTTATAGATCACCAGAAGCCATCTCTTGTACCAAAGCTGGAGCTTGAGCAGCTGCATTATTCTTCCCAGTGTTTTTTCTTCATCTTCTCTAGCTCATTTTCTTTGAGTTTCTCCAAGTTTCTTCTTTGCTGGCATCCAGGCAGTCTGCTTACTAACCAGTAACTGAATTTTACCAATACTAATTGATAGCCTGTATCGCAGTTTCTTTTTTCACACTGGAAGAGCTGAAATTAAGTTAACAGTGTGCAGCCGTCTTTGAAGTCCCTCATCAGATCAATTATCAAGTAGATTACTGTGCATCCTTCAGCATGTACCCGACCAGGTATTTGAAACAGCTTGCAAGACCACAGAGGTCCCCCACAAAAAGAATACAAAGAATAAACAAACCCTACGCAAACCATCACAAAGCCCTATCCCTGTACTCTGTGCCTTACAGCCAGCAGAGTGGTGATCTATGTCTACCTAAAAGAAATCCTCTGAACCTACACTGATGGATTTGTTGCACATCCACAAAACAAATATCAGAAATACCCATTCCAGGGAGCCAAACTTTGTCACTGAAATTATCAGGACATGAAGGGACAGCTATGTGCGTCACAGATCACCCTTCTTTGGAACAGGTTTCCCATACAGGTGAAACAAAGCTCATCCCAGAGATTCAAATGTAACTTGGACCAATGGATGGAAAAAAAAAATCACAAATTCACCCCTGATTTGGCACTTATGTCCCTAATGGGTGGGGCACCCTGTGAACTCTTTGATATGTACAAGCCTATATTGTAACCATAAAATTCCTTGGGGCACTAACACATTAGCAATATTTTGGTAAATTTGGTGTTAGACTGGCTAGGCTTAAAATGTCTTTTCTTTCATTAGCATAGTTACCTGGACTAAGCTTAAAATGTCTCTTGGTTCATTAACATAGTAATGACCAAAGAACCTATAAAATGTATATGCTGTATGACAACAGACTGCAAAAGAAATGGTAAGAGGTGAAAACACTGCTTTGTATGTACAACAATAAAGTGTAATAGAAGAAAGGACAGACGAGAGAGAGACTCTGCAGACAGCTGTAGTTTAAACCACTACCACTTACTATTTAAATAGTGCAAACAAAACTCAATAGAATGTCACAGTAGCAGACAATCCTTACCATGACCAAATGTATGTAAACTGAAAAATAAAGTGTTACTATAGTTTGTTTTCTTTTCTGTTAATGTATTTTTGCCATTGTCTTGAGTGATAATTACATGCCTAATTAGGTGCTTAAATACTTACCATGACCACTTGACATTAACATGCTTGTTACCTTGATTATGCTGCTTTCACAACAAAGTAAAAAACAACCACATGGAAAAAAGGAAACCTGGCATCTTAGGTCATGTGATCTAGCTCAGGAATGGCTTTGCTGATAGGGACACAATGACACTGGTAAATGTTGCTCAATGACAATTTTTTTTCCCTTTTTTTAATCCTCCCCCACCCCCGGCAAGAGCAGCAGTCCTCTGCCCACCCAAGCTATTCCAGTTATCAAAGGACAAAGCAGAGACAGAAGAAAGATTGGAACCACAGCCATGCTCCAAAAGCAGTCCCCTCATCAAGAAGCAACTGCTAACAAAATCTGACTGAACAGCCTCTGCCACAAAGACTATTGTGTGGGAAAAGTAAATGTATCAGTTTATTTTCCATATATTGTTTCTTACTTTAAAATAAACAATGCAGTCAAACAAGTAATGTATTAAAAATTCTGGTTAGAAGAGAACTCAACTGCCACTCCTAGCAAGTCAAAGGATTCAGAATTTGATTACCTGTGTACTAAGGAAGAATGCCTATTTAAGGAAAAAAAAAAGATTACAATGTGTTCAAGACCAAAAAAACTGAAAACATGTCTACCCTTCCACCCTTTTCCTATTGTGTTCTTAAATCCAAACGACTCTCAAGCTGTCTACTCTTTTTATTAATTTGACCATGAAATTTTTCACACTTCCTTCACTGGTTCTTGCTAGAAAGTACAAATGTAACTTATCTGATAAGGCATTCCCCTTAAACTAGTTCATTTCCCTTTCTACTGAATTCCATACAACCAGAATATTTTTACAACACCTTTATTAAATTCTCACAAACAATGACAGAGGTACACATACATGAAGAAGAAAACTAATCATATTAACATTTTTCATTTTCATGTACTATACATTTCTCAACAATTATCACTCACACCATTACTACATAAATTGCTCAGTTCCTCCCTTCCCTTTAACCTAACTCACCCTCGTGAAAATGTTCTGCAAGTATTGTTCCCACAAATTCCACTTGCTGATAGGCAATGTGCTCCTTCCTTTTTGTAGAGATCCCACATTCAGTCATTTTACCTTCTTTATAAAATTCAGTGCTTTGATAACCACTGGCTTAGATTTTTATCTCAATTTTTTAGTAATTGCTTTTGAGGCAGTTTAGCATTAACCATAGTAAGGACGTATTATGTCTATACAATTCAGATCCTGTATCCCAGCTCAAAAGAATCATTTTCTTAATTACAACCATTTACTCCAACATTCCACACAAAGCACTATGTAGGGAACTTTTAAAATCTGCCACCTCCTTACATTCTTAAAAAACAGGTTGCTAATTACCTGTCTCTGTCCCATCACACCTCCAGCATGTTCTGATATACACTAGATATAAAACTATATATAAATACCTATAAAAATGTTTCCAAGCAACAATTTTAAATCTTCTGGTCTTTGTTGCATACTAGGAAGCCAATACAGATGCCCTCCCCTTTTTCCTTTACATAAATGCCTTTCCATTATCTCTTCCCAGTGTTTTTAACCTCCTCTAATTGATTCTTAAAATGATCAGGAATTTTTATATGCCCTAATAAAAATATTCATTTAACAGCTTCTGTTCTAGAAGCAACTAAAAAACTCTACCAGAGCTGGCCTTTCACTTACCACACCCCAACCCTTTCTCTTTGCCCACACTCTATCAAGCCCTGGTAAGGAAGGCAGTTTCTAAACTGGAGTCTAAACTTCTGCTTGGCCTCATCCCATTTTATTACCTTTCACTCTCTAGTTATTAGATCCAAATACCTTCATTCCTTTTCTAAAGTTAAGTAAATGCCACCCCCTCTTGTCTGTTCTCAATATCCCTACTTGCAGTCATCCCTATTGGCAAAATCTCCTTTCTCTATTCCAGTTTTGACTTGCTTCTTAAAATACTTTGTTACTTTATGAATAAGGTGAATAATAACCATACAGGATATTTTAAGGGTCTGTATCCAAAATCCTACTCTCTCCTTTCTTCCCAACCCCTCCCCCACAAAATCAACCCTTTCCACCTTGATTCATAACCTTCTGCTTGTGTTATATATACAAACCTTAACCATATTGCTCTAAAGTATACATTCAAATCAGGTAATCATAAACCACCTTGCACTACAGGGAGAATCAATGTATCCCACTTAACTTCTTCAATGAATTCCTTCATAGGTAGGTACTAGGCTATTGGCTCTAGGGCCTATATAATCCTAACCAAACGGTACCCTGACTTTTGCCACCTGACAGTAACTTTCTCCTTTTTTAGCCTGGTGAGTGGAACATCAGTGTGCCTGACTATAGAGTCACCTATGACTAGAGCGTTGGGTACGTTGTTATGCCTTATGGGTTATGGTTGAGTGGCACACTGAGTTTGTGGGCTGTGTTGGGGGGTGGAGGTTGCTTACGTTTCTGCTTTGGAGGTCCCTGTTGCTTGGGTAGATTTTTTTAAGAGCCTAAGCGAATGTAGGTGTGTGTTTTGTGTTTCTATGTGTGCGTTTTGGTGGTGTAAGTTTTGAGGGACTACGTGATGAGTGTGGTGTGATGAAAGTATTTACCTTCTCCTCTTGGAAGCCTAGATCAGTCTTGGGTGAAGACAGCATTGCTTCCAGTTTGGCTATATAAGTGAATCTCTCACAGGTTGTAGTGTTGGGTGGTAGGAGGAGAGGGTTGTCTGTATACATGAGGCAACTGCTGCATTGCCCCAAGATGCCCAGATTCATCAGGTAGACAGGAGAAAACACTGGGAGCTGACCCTTAAATAAGCACCTATTCATACCTGTCTATTAAGTACTAAAAACTATTTTCCTCTAGACAGGTGAGGAAAGTTGAGTGCTGTAGTAATTTGTAGCTTAATTAGTGCTTACAATGAGTTCTGAACAAGTGCTAAGCTCAAAGAAACAGATTTGAGTGCTGAAACTAGAAAACTGGCTAGTTCTATGAAACAAAATTAAGCTAGAAGGCTTCCCTCCAAACACAGAAAGGCCTGGGGGCTCAGAAGCTTCCAAACAGCCCTGGATACAGCAAATCTGTATCTGGACTAGACGACTTACAGGAAAGGCAGGAAACAAGCTTAGAAAATTATATATATATATATATATATATATATATATATATATATATATATATATATATATATATATATACACACACACATATATATATATTTTTTTTTTTGTAAAGGGGAAAGGAGGAGCAGAAGCTAACTGGGTTGGCCTTCTCAAATGTTCTCCCTGGATTAGCTAGAATGACGTAATGACACTAAACTGGGAGGAGTGTCCTAGATCAAATTTACACTAGGGGCGGGCAACTGCAAAGTCACCAAGTATAAAACAAACCCAGTCAGATGCTTAACAATTGTAGAAAATTTCTAGTTAATACTTCACACACAATGAGTAAAATAAAAGTGCTATAAATAACTGAAATAAGCAAAAAAACAGGATACGTACTGTTATATATCACAGATTAGTTGGCTCAGAGCCCTGGCAGAAACACTTAAGTTAACTTAAGTAACAAAGTTGAAACCTGAAACAACTTTAAAAAAAGCTTGAAAGAACCAATGAGATACTTATGTAATTAATTATGGTCCACAATATCTCCTCTGGTTAATCAAACTTTATGTGATCTGTATATAAAACTAACAGAATGGGAAACATTTTACTGGTTATATCTTACTTTTGTTTAATCTCTTTCCACATATCCTTAGCTGTCATAATATAATCATTTTTTAATCCATACAACTAAACACTTCATTTTATCTTGTCTCTATAAATATTGCTAAACCAATTCATGTCTGGGTACATAGTTAACTGCTGCAGCCTTTGTTTCATCTTAAATTTACTTCATATGCTGAAAAGACCTGAAACTATCTCAAAATGTTCCAGAAAAGTACACTTAGGGGTTGGGGATTTATCAAGTATAACATAACACCTTATGCAAATAAAGCTAAAATTTCTTTGCCAGTGTCTCTAAATATACAGTAAATAAGAAAGGGGAAAGTACAGTTGGGCAAGTATACTTGCCATAATATTTGATGTTCTAATACATCATTGTTGCGGCAGCCTCAGCTATGACCAACCAGCCAAATTTTTAAAGTTTAAGGATACCTTCCATGTGATCCAACTGCTAGGAGCTCAAGCACAGCTCCATATAAAAGGCAGAGTGCCAAAAGCTTCACAGCTTTCTTCCCCCAAGACAGGATGCAACAGCCTTGGAAGGAAAAATGCTAGGAACTACAAAGCAAAAGTAGCTATGTACACAAAGGTGTATACAATCCTACCCCGGCAATATAATACAGGAGGTACAGAAAGGGAGCTGGAGAGAGGGAACAGTTACTGCAATACTGATCTACTAGGAACATCTACTGTTATGGTTAAGTATACTTGCACAACTGTTCAAGCTCTTATAGTGCGTCAACCATACCTTGTTTTCCGCAGAGACATGGTTTCTTTAAAAAACAATGCTTTTATGCCCAAAATGGTGTCAGAATTTACCCTGAGTCTGTCTATTAATCTCCCTGTATTTTTTCAGAACCCCAAAAGAAAGGGGAAAGAATTTTTCATATTCTGGATGTCCACAGACATCTAAAGGCAGACGAGCAGAAATGGTCAAAAGATGAATCTTAACAGAAGAGTACAGCCAGAAGGCAATAATTCACACACGTCAAAGGATCAGAGGCAGCCAGGACTGAAGAGGGTACTAATCTTTGGATGGGCATCAACTAGAAAATCTTTTACATATATGATTTTCTAGTAGCAGGCTTCTTTAACTTCCTTCAGTAACTGCTGCATATTTTCAGAATATTGATACATTTTTGGACACCTTTTTTCTATCACCCAGGCAGCCAAATGGAGTTGCTTCAAGCTGGGGTGTATTAAACAACCCCAGTCTTGTGTGAGTAAATCCATTCTTTGGTGAAGCTTGTGGTAAGTACCTTTGCCCAGTTTCACAATAAGGGAGAATCAGTTGCCTGGGCCAAAAAGGGAGTCACCATCACTACTTTTGGGGAGTCATTTTGCACCTATAGGGGAACCCTGGATATCAATGGAAAAGGATAAAGGTACATTCCTATCCCTGGGAGTATGAAAGCATCAGTCTTCCACATCTACTAAATGTAAGTTGTGAGAGGAGGCAATCAGATCTACTTGAGGTGCTCCCCAAAGTTGGATCAATTTCTAGAGGATTCCCAGGTTAGGTTCCATGAGGGTCTGTCCTGGTCCTGCCTTGCTTGTCTGCTACAATGTTTTGCCCTGACAGAATGTATAAAGCCTCAAGAGTCAAACTAAGCTGAGATGTTACCTCCCAGGCTAACGTAGCAAGTCTGCAAACCAGGTACAATCTGATATCCCTGTGTTTGTGTACCACATCACTTTTGTGTTTGTCTGTGAAAACTCACAGAGGTCCAAGAGACGATTTAGGACTTTAAACGCATTTATAACTGCCATCATCTCTCTGACATTTACATGCTTTTTTTGTCATGTTTTTTTTTTCTACTGGACTTTGCACTTTTACTGATTTGGACACAGGACAGACACCAATTTGTTAAGCAGAAACACAGGCAATAACATGCATCTTAGCAGGGATAACCCCAATTTCAGGTTAATTAGGGCCTGTGTTAGCAGCTATTTGGCAAAAAATGTTCCTATTAGGAGCGTTAAGCTTCATCATTTGAAGATATATAGTTGTGTGTGTTTTTATTAAGTGAACAGGCTCTGGGTGTGTATTTGATTTTGTCTTAATAAAAACCACAAAATAGAGTCTTATATGACATCTGTCCCAATCTTGATAAGAAAACAATATTTAAAGGATTAAGCCCTCAAACATTACTGGGTACATGTATCACAAAAAAAAGGGCCTGGAAACAGACATTTAAAATGTTGCCATATACACAACAGGTTGGAATAATAACTTCTTACCATAATTGCGACATTTTCCATATTATCTTGGAATGTGAATGATCTCAAAAATACAGCAGGAATACTTATCATATTTAGAAATGCAGAGTGCAAATAATGCTAGAGAAGACACATTTGGAAAGAAATGAGCATAAGAATTTGATAAAGAAAGGATTTCAGGATGGATATTCTGCAGAATATCAGGGACAAAGGGAAAGAGGATAACCTATATTAATCACTAGGGGAGCTCCAAAAATGACCAAACAGAAAAAAAAGATAATGCTGGCAGATATGTGGTAGTAAGGGGCTAATGGCAAGGATGATGATCATGCTGGCATGTATACATATTCCACCTAAAACTGCTACTTTGGATCTTAAAACTTTAGGAGAAATACTCAGCGTTCAACACAGAACATTACTTACAAGTGGGGACTGGAATTTGATTTCCAATAATGAGGATGTATCTCGGGGGCCTAGAAGAGAAAATATAACAAAGGAGGGTAGATTATTTTTTTAAAAATTTATGGAAACATTTGGTATGAAAATCATGAATTCAGTAGTAGGAACTCAGAAGTTACATATTACTCCCCAAGGTACAACAACTGGGCTACACTTGACAGAAATTATATTTTGCAGGAATATACTCCTTTAACTGAGAACTTTGATACAAATCCAATAACTTTTAGATCATGCACCAATAATTACTAAGATAACAATGCAGAGTAAATGAAGTAAAGAGGAGGCTTTGGCATTTCACCACCTACCTTTTAAAAAGCGAGGAATTTAGTGAATGAGTAGTAGAAATTATTCGGGAGTTATTAGGGAAGATAGAGAAGTTATAGCTAGTAAATGGGATAAAATGAAAGTGGAGTGTAAAAATACAGTAAAAATAAAAGAGAGCTCTAAGTAGTAGTAAGAATTATTTAGAGGGGCTGACAATGCTTAATAGTATTATAAAATATGGGGAATTTCACAGAACAAGAACAGAAAAATAAATAAACCAGAAGTCCAACGCATTGTATCTTTCAAGTAAAACTCTTCATCAGTGTACAAACCATTAGGCAGCACCTGCCTTATATAAAACAAACAGCCAATCAGATCATAAAAATAATTAACATTAAAGTGCCCAGTTACATAAATAAAATGTTAACAATATATTACATCAGAATAAATGTATACCATATCATGCTAAGCTTTTAAAATAGGCTTAATACTATTACTAGTATTAAGCCCTGGTAAACAATCTGCCCAAAGGTAATTAAGCCACTTATATTCTATCATTTCCATTTTATTTACAATGTCTCCCCCATTACTATTCATATGCACAGTTTGTAAAATTCTAAATTTAAACTCATGTCGTCTCGCATTGGTGGATATGTGCATCGCCAAAGCATGACCTAAATTATTCCTATGAATTTAAGACATACGTGCACTTACTCTCCCTTTTAACTTTTTATTTGTTTTGCCAATGTAAAAACACTGGCAATGAAGGCAGTTGGCAAAGTAGATGACATTTTCTGTATTACATGTGCCTTTTGCTTTTTTCACAACTAATAGGAGGCCTAAAAAACAAATCAGTATGGATATCTATACAATGTGCACAATTATAGCAGGGGATAGTACCAAACTTCATCTTAAATTCAGTTTCCACTTTCCCCCTCTTCAAATCTTAATAGCACAAATATTGCTTTAAGTTTTTTTCTCTTTTATACACGAACCAAGGTTTATCCCCCACTACCTCATTAGTTTCCTGATTAGATGTCAAAATCGTCCATTTTTTCTAATTATTTTCTGTACTATGTTGGTATACCTATTAAACTTCATAATATAACCAATTTTAACCCTATTCTCACTATTGGCTGTAGGCACATTATATGCTTCACTACTTACTCCTGATAAATAAGGTTTAGCTATAGCATTTCTCAACTGACAAACTACATTCTTTGACTCGTCAATGAGGCCCTTATTATAACCTCAAAGTCTGAAGCCATTCCTTCCAGCTCATTAATAAAATGTCCCATCCCTGCTTGCTCTCATAAATAGTTTTTTTTTATAATTACTTTGAAAATATGCTTAGGATGCATACTCTCTGAATGCAAATATTTCACAGCTTGTACATTTTTCCTATGAATCACAGTATAAGGGCATTATTCTGTAATGCAACAGTAATATCAAGAAAGTCAATACTAACTTCTGATGACTTAACATAAAATGTAACAGTCTTCTACAGCCTCCATCTCTGTGGCTAATTCCATCTCATATTTAAGAGAAAAGTCAATGTGTAATAGTATTAAGCCTATTTTAAAGGATAAGCATGATATGGTACAAATAATTTTATTCTGATGTAATATATAGTTAACGTTTTAGGACTGATAAAAATAAGAGGATTTTTAACTGTTGGTAACAATCCGCTACCGATGTCTTTAGTATTGGCTACAGTTTCATCCAATGCTGAGGTTAACCACTTACAACAGACTTTTAAGGCTCTGCGGTTTAAAAGTGGAGCAGTATAAAAAATTGCAATGGCAAAGGCTAAGCTTTAAATATATATTTACAGCTCGGTATTGTTCCCAGAGGTTTGAGTCTCGTTAAAATGCCCACCTATGGGAACAAGCATCAGGAACTACTTTTAAAGTGACACAAACTGAATTTACAGCTTAGCACTGACTGTATGAAGTTAATGAATTACTTTTTTCTTAAATATGAGATGGAATTTGCCACAGGGTTCGAGGCTCTAGAAGACAAAGTTACTAATGCCACTGAATTTGCTGTGGTTTCAAAAGATTATAATACTTTGTTGAAACAACTTAAATACTTTTGAAGACAGACTGATTGTTACTAAAAAAAAAAAAAAAGGAAAATTAGTTCGGGACAGTAATGATTTTAATAGTAAAATATTTTTTCCTGGCCTAAGACAGCCTATCCAATCAGAGAACAAATGTCCAGTAGAGTTGATCAATTAAGTGAAAGAGTTAAGAGCGCCCCACCTATTCCTTGTGTACCAGCTAAATGCGGGGAAGTGGTTTCTGAATTGGATACTTTTACAGCCAGGATAGTTCACCAATCATTTGATTGATCTGAAAATGTCCCACCCATCTCCCTTGAGTCAGCAAAGTGTGGAGAAGCTGCTTCTGATTCTAACAGCTGTTTAGTTTCATCTCAACAGGCTCCAGAAGTTCAGAGAAATAGAGGAGAGACTGTAGGCAAGAATTTACCTGCCGACTTGTGACCAAGTACTTCAGCGTTTTTTTTTTTTTTTTAGCACAAATGCAATTCTGTCTACAACTGATAGCAATGAAGGAGAAGATCTGAGGGAGAAGCAGCAGTCGAAAGAGAATGAGAAAACAAAGAAGAAGATGAACAGAAGTTACAGAAAATGTTCAACAAGGTAGGCCAGGGAACGAATTACAAAAGAATGAAGATGCAATTATGGACAGTAATGCAATTAATTTATCTGACTATATTCTAAGCCCATTTGAGCTACAGGTTTTAGCTAAAGGGTTAACTTTTATACCGTCTGCAGCTGGTGACTTAACTGATTTACTAACAGAACTGAGACTGTTTGCTAGATCATTAGATTTGAAACTGTTATTTAAAAATAATGTGGAATGTGAAGATTTGGTTTTAAAGCGCTCCAGTACTTTTTTGCCATGTAATATTCCTACTGTTAAGGCCCTTTTAAATACGTGTGAACAGATTTATGATTTTTTTTCACAAACACAAGGGAGATAAATTTTTCAATCTTACTAGCGAAGAACAAAATGCATTAACTTCCTTATGTGCTAATAATGACATAATTATTAAACCAGCAGATAAAAGGTGGGATGGTTGTAGTAATGAGCAATACTCAGTATGATAGCTGGGTGGATGAGTTTTTATCTGATGAACAAACCTTTGCAATGGTTAATCAGCTTTTTGTGAATACAATTTTGACTAAAGTAAAAGTTTTTTGTATGATTTACTAACTGAAATTATGACAACTCCTGATACCCATAATTATTTGTATATAGCTAATCCTGGGATTCCATTTATATATGGACTGCCTCAAATTCACAAATGTCTAAACGCCTCCTATGAGGCCCATAGTTTCTGGTAAAAAATGGATCACTACAGTGATTTTGAAATATTTAGATAAAGAATTATCGTCTATGTTAAAATTTTGCTATAGCTTCATTAAAAATACTCGTGATTTTCTATTAAATTTAAATGAATGGTCAATAAGGAATACAACTGATGGCATCCTATTATCGAGGATGGATATAAAATCTTTGTTCACTGTTATTTCGAATGTTTATGGAATTTAGGCTGTAAGAGAATATTTAATTATACATGGCCATTATAGTACATGTAAGGTTGAGCCATTATGTTCCATGTTGAAATGTGTCCTTGAGAATAATGTGTTTAGCTTTAGTAACAATTGTTAACAGCTAGGTGTAGCGATGGCACACCCGTCGCGAACACATATGCCAATTTTGTATTAGCAAGATGGGAAGAAAGGCATATATTTATAGAACAGGAGAGGCAGTTTAGGAATGCTAACATTTTATTTTATAAACATTTTGTGGATGACATTCCTACTAGGGAAAGGTACTTCGAGTGAGTTACATATTTTCATCCATCACCTCCATTCTACAACTGGATTTTATAATGTTAAGTCATCAAAAGTTAGTACTGACTTTCTTGATATTACTGTTGCACTACAGAATAATGCCCTTAATACTGTGATTCATAGGATAAATGTACAAGCTGTGAAATAACTGCATTCAGAGAGTATGCATCCTAAGCACATTTTCGAAGGAACTGTAAAATGCCAATTTATGAGAGCAAGCAGGGATGGGATATTTATTAATGAGCTGTAAGGAATGGCATCAGATTTTAGAAGTAGAAGGGCCTCATTGACGAGTCAAAGAATGTATTTCATCATTTGAGAAATGATATAGTTAAACCTTATTCATCAGGAGTAAATAGAGAGGCATATAATGTGCCTACATCCATACTAAGAATAGGGGTAAAATTAGTTATATGATGACGTACAATAGGCATACCAACATAGTACGGAAAATGATTAGAAAAAATTGATGATTTTGACATCTAATCAGGAAACTAGTGAGGTAGTGGGGAATAAACCTTGGTTCATGTATAAAAAAGAAAAACGTAAAGCAATATTTGTGCTATAAAGATTTGAAGAGAGGAAACTAACCTTAAGCGGAAGTTGGGTACTATCCCCTGTTATAATTGTGCACGTCGTATAGATATCCATACAGATTTGCTTTTCAGGTATCCCATTAGTTGTGAAGTGTTTAAGTCCAAAGCAGCAGGCACATGTAATACAGAAAATGTCATCTAATTTGCCAACTGTGCTCAATACCAATGTTTTTACATGGGCAAAACTAATAAAAAGTTAAGAGAATAAGTGCACATATGTCTGAAATTCGTAGGAATATTTTAACTAATGCTTTGGCGAAGCACATATCCACCAATAGGACACAACATAAGTTTCAATTTAGAATTTTACAAACTGTGCATGTGAATAGTAATGGGGGAGACATTGTAAATAAAATGGAAATATGATGGAATATAAGTGGATTACTTACTTTCTGGCAGATTGCTTACCAGGGCCGAATATGAGTAATAGTATTAAGCCTATTTTTAAAGATAAGCACGACATGGTATAAATAATTTTATTCTGATGTAATATATAGTTAACGTTTTACTTAAGTAACGGGACACAAACATTATGTTAATTATTTTTATGAACTGATTGGCTGTTTGTTGTATATAAGGCAGGTGCTGCCTAATGGTTTATACACTGATGAAGAGTTTTATTTGAAAGCATTGCTTGTTTGTACGTTCTATTAAACAAGATACAGTGCATTGTACTTCTGGTTTACTTATTTTTCCAATTGTTTTTTGTACTTTGGAGTCCTTTAGCTGTCAAAAGTGATTTCTGTGACTTTCACAGAACAAGAACAGGCGCAACAGCAGAGTGCTAAAGAGAAAATAAGAGAGTATCTGGATATTCTACATGAGTTTAAAGAGACTCCTGTTAAGCAACTGTTTTTTTGATAACTCTAGATCAGAAAAACTAATGGCATAATGACTACAACAACACAAAGTAAAAAGGGCTGTTGTGAAACTTGGGAAGCCTATAACAGGAATAACCAGTTAGCCTGTACAGGTTTTAGAGATATTTCAGAAATTTTGAGAAAATCTGTAGACATCAATAAAAAGCACAAATGGAAATATTTATGGAAGACTTGTATAAGCAAAGAATCGAGGCAGACAATGCTCAACAACTAACAGTTAAGATAGGAGGAGAGGAAATAAAAACAGTGATGCACAACTAATCTATAGGAAAGTCTCCAGAAACAGATGGTATTCCAATGAAAGGTTGAAAGTTAGGCGGTATGAAAGTTATAAATATATGGAAGGTTTTTAACAGTGTTTTAAAAGGAGTAGCAGCCAGTAAATCTTCCTGGTCCTCTAAAATAGAAACAGAATTTTTTTTTTCCTGAGAAACTCTCTGGAAAGGACTAACTCAAAGCAGGCACACTATCCCAGGGCTCAGGCTCTTTTTCTAGCCATGTGGTAGACCCTCACCCTCCCTCTCCCCAGAAACTGACAAGATTGTTTCCCTTGCCTGCGGAGGGCAACCCAACAACTGTAGAGGATGGGTCTCTACCCAGTCCTTAGTAGCTGTTGGTGCTACACTAGTGGGACTGGAGAATAATGATGAGCAGTTTCTGCAACTAAATCCAGCCACAGCAGAATCACCCATCAGCAGCTGAAGTGAAAATGAAGACAGCCTGAAAACCAAAAATTTCCTGACAGCTTTCTTCTAATTGATGATGGGAGAAGGAAGAACCAAAGTGACTGGTAGCTGCTCCATAGGTTCATTTCTGAAGGAAGACCCCAAAAAGGGTAACGGAGCTTGAGTAAGTCAGTAAACAATGGCTTTGAAATAAAACACACACAATTCCCTGAAGCACCAAGTCCTGCCTTGGACACAAACTCAACAAGTATATAACAAAGTTAAAAATGGATTTTACACAAAAGGTTTCCACAGGGATTCAGTGTAGTAAAATCCCCTCATACAAACTGGACAAAATGAAGGAAGAGGATTCAGACAGGCATATGTTCTGGAGATGTAATAAACTAGATTTTTTTTGTGTGTGTCAGGCAATGTATCATAATTTTAGGATCCTTCACGCAAAGATCAGAAAACTACCTTCTGGGTCTTTTTAAGGAAGCCCAGGAGAATACAAAAGGTTCACAGGTAGGTACTAGGCATTAGGCCCAAGGCCAACAAGGTTCCCTGGATTACACCAACCAAGAAAGTTTTTTCCTGTGCCCCTGTCAAGCAGAGCCAAGAAGTGATCCCCGGGGTGTATTTCCTATTCCCATCCACTCAAGATTTTTCATGAAGAGTGCTAATGAGGAACTTTGCTTGACATACATGGGTAACTTGTTCCAGAGTATGGGAAGTCTCTGGGACAGGAATCTATCCCTCCAGCATGTCCTGTTTATTGTGGTGACAAGGTTTAGTTCCCTAGAGCATGTAGCTCGAAGTGATTGGGATTTCTTTAGGTTTAGCATGTCCAACAGCTCTGGGTTTGACATAGTTTTATATGTTAGGCAGAGATCAAATCGGAGTAGGCGATATGCTACGGAGTAAAGCTGGAGTTTGAGATGGTCAGTGTAGGGCATCTGTTTGAGGCCAGTAATCCTCTTTGTGAAGTACTACTGTGCCTTTCCAGCTGCTGCAGATGTCTTGGCGAGGTCAAGATAGGCTGTGTGAACCACCTTACCCTCGTCTACGACTTTCGTGACTGCCTCAAAGAAGTCGATCAGGTCCAGGAGGCATGATCTGCCTTTCACAAACCCTAACTGGGTGGGGTCCAGAGTTAGGAGGATACCATTGTCTTTGTTTATGGTTCCATGATGATATGTTCCATAGCCTTACAGACCAGGCTCATCGGGCTAATAAGGCGATAGTTCATGGGATCGGTGTGGGATAACTGTTGCTGTGCGCCATTCAGTGGGCACAAAGCCAGACGTGAGGCTATGATTGAACATGGTGCTTAGGTGGGGAGTCAGTTTGCTCTGAAGTTCATGTAAAACGCAGCCAGTTCCCAGGATCAGTGGTGGCTCCCTCTTTGTGGCATGGGATAACTGTTGCATTGCGCCATTCAGTAGGCACAAAGCCAGACATGAGGCTATGACTGAACGTGGTTCTTAGGTGGGGAGCCAGTTCGTTCTGAAGTTCATTGCATTTAAGTTACCTGGCACTTGCTCACTAAAGCAATTGTATAAGTCAGCACTAAAAAATTAAAAACACTACACCCTCACAAACTCCCCTTGAGTACCTTGTTCCCCATTGGCTCTTTTTTTCAATTATAAAGGAATTCCCAATACTATTCTAGCATGTCCAAAGGTCAGTTGTCAAATCTCCTCTCCGGTCCAGCTGGTGAATCTGGGAATCTTGAGGCAATGTTACAACTGCCTCATGTACACAGACAACCCTCTCCTCCTCCCAACAAATTCCAACACATGTGAGAGATGCAACCATATAGTCAAACTGGAGGCTAAGCTCTCTCAACTCAGTACTGGCGTAACCAGTCAGGAGGAGAAGGAAACCACACTCACTACAATTCCAGTCTCACATAGATCTACCATGACAGCAAACCAAACACATAAACACACAAAAACATACTCGGAGGCTCTAAATAAAAATCTGCCTAAGCAGGAGAGACCTCCAAAGCAGACACCCAAGCAACAGCTACCCCAAAACAAACACGTGCAACACATAGCTCACAAAGCCAGTGGGCCAAACAGTCACAGCCCTTAAGGCTAAACAACACACCTGATACACTTGTAATAGGTGACTCTATCATCAGGCGCACTGACGTCCCGCTTACCAGCCTGAACAAGGAGAAGGTCACGGTGAGCTGTCTGTCGGGTGCTAGGATCCACCACATAACACAAGCACTCAAGTCACTCCAAAGCAAGTACAAATATGACTCAGTCATTGTCCATGCTGGTGTGAATGATCTGAGACATACCTCCCTGGACTACATGAAAAGAGACAGAGGAGCTCTCTGAGCATGTAGCCCAGGCCAGTATGACCCTGACCTTGAGTAGCATCTTACCCTCACCAAGAATGATGCCACAATATGAAGACAAGATGATCAATTTCAACAACTGGCTTAAGTATTGGTGTCATTCAAAGGGGATCCATGCTGGTGTGAATGACCTGAGACGTACCTCCCTGGACTACATGAAAAGAGACAGAGGAGCTCTCTGAGCATGTAGCCCAGGCTGGTATGACCCTGACCTTGAGTAGCATCTTACCCTCACCAAGAATGATGCCACAATATGAAGACAAGATGATCAATTTCAACAACTGGCTGAAGTACTGGTGTCATTCAAAGGGGATTCAATGCCGGTCAACCTGGGATGACATGCTCGGCAAGCCACGATGCTTTGCTAGGGACGGCTTGTAACTGTCACCCCCAGGCTTTCGGATATTGGCAAAGGCTCTTGCTACCCCCATAGTGCCTTTTTTAGGCAAGGCTCAAAAGACAAACCCACCTCCATAGGTATCACAAGGGATAAGAAACTAAGAGTAATGCTACTCAAACGCCAGAAGTCTAAACCTCAAGATGCACACACTCAAAACTCTCCTTAGCATGGAGAACATCGATATCTGTGCTGTAACAGAAACCTGGTTCAGGGCTCCCGAGAGCACCCCAGCACTACCAGGCTATACCTCATACCATGCTTTTCAGCCCCAAAACTTGGACCGAACCACAAAAGGAGGGGGGGGGTATCAATATTCGTCAAAGATACCCACACCTCCAGGTTGGTGGCACAGCACGAAGCATCAGAGACTATCCATGTGCAACTAACAGTGGGTAAAACTGCCTTCCAGTTCACAGCCTGCTACAGACCACCCTCCCAAACCCAGGAACCCCACTCGGCCTTCCTGAGAACACTGGAAAATATGAATATCTCTCCAAACACCATTATATTGGGAAACTTCAACTACCCAAACATAGACTGGGAGCATTACTCTAGCTCCAACACCCTAGCCCAAAGGTTCCTAGAATTTATAAACTCAAATGCTATGGAACAACTTACCACTCCAACAAGAGGGGAAAACATACTGGACCTGATCATCACCAACATGGGGACTCTATGTTCCAGACCAGAAGTGTATCCCTCACTGGTAAGATCAGACCATAAACTAATCTCACTGGATATTCACATCCCGACCCCATCCCCTGCTCAGAAAACCAGTGAAAAACTTCTCTAAAGCAAATTTCACACTCCTCAAAACCGAGGTGGAATCCTTCAAAGCCCCTGGGCCTGTGGAAAATATGGCCCAGACCGCAGAATCCTTTATAAATGCATTCTATGAACACCTTCAGGAATGCATGGATCATGCAATCCCAAATAAAACCAAGACCCAATCCTCCAAAGGAAGACGTCCTGTCTGGTGGACCCCAGCCATAAACAAACTATACAATAGAAGGAGGAAGCTACTACATCATAGAGCAAAATCCCAAAAAGGGAAGGCATCTCTGATCAGTATTAGCAAAAAACTACGGGCACTCATAAAATCGTCTAAGGCCAGCTTCGAGAGAAAAATTGCACAGGACACTAAGGATAATCACAAGGCTTTCTTTAGTTATGTTAGGAACCTGGGTGAGAATTCCCAGATATGCTCAGAATTAGTCCAAAATGACAAAAAATACACCGAACCCACAGACATTGCCAACATCCTAGCGGACAGGTTCAGCACAAACTTCTCCCCACTAAAGGGCAAATATCTATCCCAGCAGAGTGCTGCCCCCCTGACATCTCAGATGCTTAGGTAAGAGCCGCCCTCTCCAAAGCAAAAAACACAGCATCAATGGGACCAGACGGTGTCCCGGGCTGCGTCCTACATGAACTCCAAGAAGAGCTAAACCCAAACATAAAACTACTGTTCAATCTCAGCCTTACTACAGGATATGTACCCAAAGAGTGACGTACAGCGACAGTGGTCCCTCTCCACAAAGATGGTGCCTCAACAGATCCTGGAAACTATCGCCCCATAAGCCTGACTAGCTTGGTCTGCAAAGCTATGGAAAGGATCATCATGGACCTCATAAATAAAGATATTGGAGACCTATAGACACTGGATCCTACCCAGTTCAGCTTGGTTAAGGGCAGATCCTGCCTCTTAAACCTGGTCAATTTCTTTGAAACAGTCACCAAGGCCATTGACGAGAGGAAGGTGGTCCACACAGCCTACCTGGACCTCGCAAAAGCCTTCGATACAATACCCCACTTGGGCATTATAGATAAGCTCACCAGCTTAAATATAAACCCCTATGTCACTAGATGAGTTGCAAACTGGCTCAAGGACAGAACCCACATGGTTAGAATTGCTGGAGCCATGTCAGACTCCAAACCAGTTACAAGTGGCGTCCCACAAGGCTCAGTCCTGGGACCTCTCTTGTTCGGTATATATTTCTCGGAGGTACAATCCAACACGGAAGGACTGTGGCTGACTAAGTTCGCAGATGACTGCAAACTGGGCACCATAATCAACTCTCCAGCAGACACAAGCATCCTCCAAAAGGGCCTCATAGAAACAGACAACTGGTGCCAGAGCCATGGCCTCAAGCTAAACGTCAAAAAGTGTATAGTCATCCCCTTTGGCAAAAACAAGGTGCCCACAAATTACCACATAGGTGGTAATCCATTAAGTACGGAAGTAGTAATTAGGGACCTGGGGACCCAAGTTGATAGCAATCTCTCATTTAACAACCACGTGGCCAAAGTGGTTAGAAAAACATGTTATATAGCCCACTTAAACATGAAGGGATTCAAATCTAGATCAGGGGAGGTCATCATGCCTCTTTACTCATCCCTCATCAGGCCCATAATTGAGTACAATGCCCCTTTTGGGATGTACCTTACCAGACACCTGCAGCAACTGGAAAGACCTCAAAAGTACCTCACCAAGAGGATCAAAGGGCTCAAACAGATGCCATATGCTGCGCGGTTAAAGAAACTCCAGCTCTACTCAGTGGCATACCGCCTGCTCAGAGGCAATCTGTGCCGGACGTATAAAGCCATGTCCAACCTAGAATTAATGGACATGCTGCACCTCAGAAAATCCAAATCCCATCGAGCTACGCACTCGAGAGACTTGAACCTCAGCACTGAAATAAATAGGACATGCTGGAGGGACAGATTCATAACCCAGAAGCTCCCTTCACTCTGGAATAAAATCCCAGTCCAGGTTAGGCAGAGTCCCTCATTGACTCTCTTCAAGAGGAATCTTGATGAGTGGATGGGAGATTGTAGGTTTACCCAGGGTATCACTTCTGTGTCACTGTTAGACAGAGGCACAGTATACTAACCTCGAAAAAGGGCATGGCAAAATTAATTTAAAATGGGTGGCGAAAGCCAAACACACTCTGGCTAGGCTTATAAATGCCCTAGGGCAGATAGGTTCATAGGTTCATACTAGGCTATGTAAAACACAGCCTGGGATGTTGTCTGGTCCCATGGATGCTGTGTTTTTGGCTTTACAGAGTGCAGCTTTTACCTGCGTAGTTGTAATTACAGGGACTCTGCATTCTTCCTGTATAGATAGGGGCCCTTTAGGGGGTAAAGTTAGTACTGAACCCATCTGCCAGGATATTGGCAGTATCAGTTGGTTCTGTAATTTCTGTGCCGTTGTGCTGTAACTCAGAGCAGATCTGGGTGTTGCCATTGAGATTCTTGATATAGCCATAGAATGCTTTGTAGTTGTCCCTAGAATCAGTGGTGATTTTGTTTTCATAGCTAGCTTTGGAGGATCTTATAAGGGATCGCAGCCTCTTACTGAGGCTGACCAGGGAGCTCCTCCACTCATGGGATTTTACTCTTTTGCAACAGTTTCTTCCTAATGTTGTAGAGTTTGTTTATGGCAGGGGACGACCAGATTCGCTTCCTTTTTTTTGAAGGATAGTGTCTTGGTTCTGTTTGGGATAGCACGATCCAAGCACTCATGTAAGTGCTTATAGAGTGCATTTGTGTAGGATTCAGCAGTCATAACTGTATTGTCCATCTGCATGGGTGTCATGAAGTTCACCACTTCGGTCTTAAGAAGCATGAAGTTGGCTTTGGAAAATTTTTTTACTGTGGTTTCCTTAATGGGGGGCGGGGGCGAGATACGGATATCTAGGGTGATTAGCTTATGGTCATATCTGACCAATGAGGAGTTGACTTCAGGTGTGAAACACCAGTCACTCATGTTGGTAATGGCTAGGTCTAGGATATATTGTTACCCCTGGTGGGGGTGTGAATAAGTTGATCTAGGGCATTGGAATTTATGAATTGCAGGAAGTGTCGAGTGAAAGAGTTGGCACACAAGTAGTTTTCCCAAATAATGGTGGGGTACTTGAAATCGCCCATTATTAGGGTGTATGGTTGAACCCTAATATTTTCCAGTATATCAAGAATAGAGGAGTGGGAAACCTGGGGCATGGTGGGGGATTTGTAGCAAGCTACAATTTGAATTGCAGTTTTGCCCAGAGTTAGTTGCGCTTGGATAACCTCGGATGCATTATGCTGAGCAACTAGCCTGGAGGTGTGGACATCCTTAATGAATATGGACACACCTCCGCCTTTGGTGTTCCAGCCCAGGTTAGGTGGCCGAAAAGTGTGTTACAAGTTATAGTCTGGTAATGCAGGGGTGCTCTCTGCAGCCTTGAACCAGGTCTCAGTCACTGCACAGATATCAATGTTCTCCTTAGTGCATTTGGAGATTTAGACTTCTAGCATGGAGTAGCATTACCCTCAGTTTTTGCTTGCCTGTTCCTGTTATGGTGGTGAATTTGTCATTTGAACCTTGCCTAAAAAAGGCACTATAGGGGCTGCAAGAGCCTTAGCCAGTATCCGGAATCCCAGGGGTGACAGGTGCAGGCCATCTCTGGCAAAGCATCGTGGTCTGTCGACCATGCTGTCCCAGGCTGACAGATACTGGATCCCCTTAGAATGACACCAGAAGCTTGGCCAATTGTTTTTAAGTCAATCATTTTGTCTTTGTACTGCGGTATCATTCTGGGCGATGGCAGGATGCTACTCAAGGCTAGGGTCATACCTGCCTGGGCTACAAGATCGGAGAGCTCTTCTAGGTCTCTTTTCATGTAGTCCAGGGAGGTACGTCTCAGGTCATTCACACCAACACTGACAATGACAGAGTCATATTTGTACTTGCTGTGCAGTGACCCGAGTGCATGGGTTATGTGGTGGATCCTGGCACCCAACAGGCAGCTGACCATAACCTTCTTGTTTAGCCTGATGAGTGGGACATCAGTGTGCCTGACTATAGAGTAACCTATGACTTGTGCGTTGGGTACATTATTTTGCCTTATGGGCTGTGGTAGAGTGGCACACAGTCTGTGGGCTATGTCATTTGGGCTGTATTGGGGGTGAGGTTGTTTGCATTTCAGTTTTGGACGTCTCTGTTGCATTTCTGTTTTGGATGTCTGTTGCTTGAGCAGATTATTAGAGAGCCTCCGCAAATGTTTTTATATTTCTATGTGTGGATTTTGGTGGTGCAGGTTTAGTGGGACTATGTGATGAGTGTGGTGTGGTGCAAGCGTTTACCTTCTCCTCTTGACTGTCAAGTTTGGTCTTGGTTGGAAAGAGCTTTACCTCCAGTTTGTAGTCTTGGGTGGTAGGAGGAGAGGGTGGTCTGTATACATAAGGCAATTTCTACATTGTCCCAAGATGCCCAGATTCATTAGATAGACAGGATAGAACACTGGGAGCTGACCCTTAGACATGCCTGAATAAAAAACTATTTTCCTCTAGACAACTGAGGAAAGTAAGTACAAGAACTGTTTTCCTCTAGGTAATGAGGAAGGTTGAGTGTTTTAATAATTTGTAGCTTATTTAGTGCTTACAACAAGTTCTGAACAACTGCTGAGCATGAATAAGCAAATTTCAAGTGCTAAAACTAAGAATCTTTATCTGAACTAGAGTAGTTACAGGAAAGAAAGAAGTGCAAATGCAGGCTTTTAAATCAGGAAGTTAAGAGAGATGGAAAAACTGTCCAAACGGCCAATAACTACAATTTCTGAGCCAGAAACCACTCCTTATGTGGTAGATAGGTTGCCTAGTGCTTACCACTCCCACTGATAAGCTAGCAGGCTTCCCTCCAACAGAGACAGGCTTGGGGGATTCACAAGCTTACAAAACAGTCCTGGACATAGCAAATCTGTATCTGGACTAGACTAGTTACAGGAAAAGCATGAAACAAGCGTATTTTTTTTTTGTTACAGTTAAGCAGAACACAGGGAGATTCTAGCATTTTTTTTTTTTTGTAAAAGGAAAGGGAGAGAGAGAAGCAGAAGATAATTCAAGGTTAGGAAACTGAGTGGGTTGGCCTTCTCAAATGTTCTCTCTGTATTAGGTAGCATGAGCTAATGACACTAGACTGGGAGGAGTGTCCCAGATCAAATTTACAGTAGGGGCGGTCATCTATCTGCAAAGCAACCAAGTATAACAGCAAGACAACAGGAAGAGAGGGTGGAGAACAATACTAAGCTACTAACCTACACTCTTTTACGGTTGCCACCCATCCCGTTGTCAGCGGGACACTCGCGGGTTGAGGCCTCTCATCCCGCTTCCCGCAGTCACCAAGCGTGGGACTTTAAAAGTCCCGTTTTTCCCCCTTTCGCGATCGCGAAATGCGAATAATTTAATTGCCGTGGAAAAGCTGAAAATACTTCCGGTTTTTCCACAGCAATGCGGCTACGTCACCACCCGGACCTGCAGTTAGAGGGATTCCCTGCTAGGTCCGGGTGGTAATGCAGCACTGTAATTGGCTGCAGTTGTTGGAGGGGGCGGGAACTTGCTCAGAAGAGACCCATAAAGGTCGCAGCTGTAGAGCACTAAGCTCTATAGCAGCTGCGATTGAGATCTGATTCTATCTCCAGCCAGCCAGGATTGAAGCCAGCCAGGAAAGAAGCCAGCAAGGGAGTCTGCCTGCCAGCCAGCCTGGAAAGAAGCCAGCAAGGGAGCCTGCCTGCCAGCCCAGCCAGCCAGGAAAGAAGCCAGCAAGGGAGCCTGCCTGCCAGCCAGCCCAGCCAGGAAAGAAGCCAGCAAGGGAGCCTGCGTGCCAGCCAGGAAAGAAGCCAGCAAGGGAGCCTACCTGCCAGCCAGCCCAGCCAGCCAGGAAAGAAGCCAGCAAGGGAGCCAGCCAGCCCAGCCACTGCTTGAAAAACCAACTAGCCAATCTATCAGGAAGGAAGCAAGTTAGCCCAGCAATAACTGTGATAGTGGTAAGTAAATTGCATTTTGTGGCTTTAGTTATTTAAAATGGGAATAGTGTGCTTTATTTAAGTTTTTAATGTTTAGAGGTAGATGGGGATGTAGTATGCAGTATTTAAATCTGTGCAGAGGTTATTTTGAGACTTTTGAGTACTAGTTTAAAATGGGAATATATTGTGGTTTAATTTTTTTAATGTTTAGAGGTAGATGGTGGGTGCAGTACACAGTATTTAAATCTGTGCAGTGGTTATTTTGATATTTTTGAGTAGTAGTTTTTAAAGATATAAAACCTGAATGTATATGTAATTGTTATTATTCTTGGGGGTATGATTTGGAAGCATTACTTTTAAAAGGCTGAACTATGTATAGAAGTTGTTTGTTTCTGTTGGGGGGCAGTGAAATATAAATTTAGTGTGACTCATTTCTATTGTCATAGCTTTTTCTGGGCATTGTCTGTTTGTAGATAGGAAATGTTCAAGCATAGTTTGCACTTTTTTGTATGGAAATGTGTGCAATTTAATGCTGTTTTCAGGAAGTTACGATATACTGTTTAGGTAATTTTTCCTGTTAGTTCCTGCAAGTCCATGTGTATGTGGTACAAGTCTACCTTTTGAGGGGGAATGTTAACAGTTAGTGTAATTCATTTATTATTCTAGTAGGTACATGTTGCCAATTTACCAAAGCTGTTTCAAGATTGTTTTCATTTATACTTGTAAATGTGTGCATTTAATTTATTATGCATTTTTAATAAGGTTAAAATGTACTGCTTTGCTTGTAATGTGAATATGGGTGTGTTGCTTTTACTTGGGCCTGTTTATTGCATTGCTGTGCTGGATTAATTGCTGTTTTGAGGTAAAAGGAGCCCATGGAGTCTGCTGTACATTGTAGTTTGTTACTTCTCTTGCAAGAAGTATTTTTAAAAGTTAAAATGTTTATGGACTTTTTTCCCGTTTATTTTTTTTTTTTGTGGATGGATGCTCAGAAGTTAATGCAGCGTATTTGAGATTGTGCTAAACCATGTCGTTGTTACAGGGTAGTTTGCGTTTATAAGTAGCAAAGTTTGTATTTTGTGTTTTAGTGATGTCTTCAACATACTTGTGTACTGTTTTCATTATAGTCCGATTACGACCAGTGCTGCTGTTGGGCATGTTCATTAATAGATCATTGCACTGTGTAAATTAGTGCCGTACATTTCTTTTAACTGCTGTGGTCAAAAGCTAAAGCAGGTCTATGGTATCCACTGTGCATTCTCATTCATTTTAGTGTTTTTTGGTTCAGTGAATGTGGTTAACTTTTTTTGTCTTGAGGGGTGGGGTGAGGTGGGCATGTTCAGTGGTAAAAATAATGCATTTAATTTTCTACAAGCTGTATTAATGTTAGTTTTCAATGGCCAAAATGCCCCCTACATTACCTCATTTACTATTTGACCTTTTTCAAACTGTTTGTAAACTCTTTTTTTGCTCCATTCCTCGGTTATTTTGCATGCCAATGTTTTTCAAGTCAGTTCTTGTGTGCCAATATTTTTTCAAGCCAGTTCTTTTGTGTGCCAATGTTTTTTCAAGCCATTTCTTTCACATGCCAATGTTTTTCGAGCCAGCTCTTTCATGTGCCAATGTTTTTCAAGCCAATTTTTTCACATGCCAATGTTTTCTGAGCCAGTTCTTTCTTGTGCCCATGTTTTGAGCCAGTTCTTTCATTTGCCAATGTTTTTCGAGCCAGTTTTTTTCATGTGCCAATGTTTTTCAAGCCAATTCTTTCGCATGCCAATGTTTTTCAAGCCAGTTCTTTCACATGCCACTGTTTTTCGAACCAGCTCTTTCATGTGCCAATGTTTTTCAAGCCAGTTCTTTTGCATGCCAATGTTTTTCGAGCCAGTTCTTTCATGTGCCAATGTTTTTCAAACCAGTTCTTTCGCATGCCAATGTTTTTTGAGCCAGTTCTTTCGCATGCCAATGTTTTTCGAGCCAGTTCTTTCGTGTGCCAATATTTTTCGAGCCAGTTCTTTCATGTGCCAATGATTTTCGAGCCAGTTTTTGTGTGCCAATTAAGCCAGTTCATTTGTGCTGTGCAGCAGTATGTTACTGAACCCTACTAACACAGTGTTGGTAAATATGTTGCATATCAGGTAAGTACAGATTCAAGCATGAAGAGAGCAGCAGTTTCATCACAGTCAACCAGCAGCAAGAGAATGTGCAAGTGGCAGGATGTTTGGAAAACAGAATTTGACTGGATCGAGAGATGCACTGATGTCAAAGCATTCTGCAGGTACTGCAAGAGAGAATTTCTAGTGACCCACGGTGGAAGAAATGATGTCGCACGACATGAGGCAACTGAACAACATAAGACTGCCATTCTTCAAGCTAAATCCACTCACCTGATGACAAAGTGGGCAAGGAACGCAAACCTTGAGGGACCAGAACTTAGGATCATTGCAGCAGAAGCCTCTGAGGTTTTCCATGCTGTTAAGCACAATATTTTGTATAACAGCTTGGACTGTGCAGTAAAGTTGGCCAGCCAGTTGTACAGTGACTCAGACACTGCAAAGAAACTATCTTGTGGCAGAACCAAGGCTGAAGCCATAGTCGAAAATGTTTTGGGACCACACTCATTGGAATGCCTCCTGCATGACCTTCAAAACCAGGTACTTCATTTGCAATTTCATCAGATGCTCCCAACAAGGGGAACATAAAATTATTTCCTTGTTGTGAGGTATTTTTCTAAAGAAGAAGGGGTGGTGAATGGCCTTTTGGACTTCTATGAAGACCCTGATGAATCGGCACAGGCCATTTCACAGCAAATTTCCAACATTATGGAAAGGCACTCCTTGCCCTGGAACCATATTTCAGCTTATGGGGCTGATAATGCCAATGTGAACTATGGAAGAAATCTGGTGTGTATACCAGATTAAAAGAAAAGTGCCCATCACTCCAGAAGGCTAACTGTGTTGCCCATATCATTCACAATGCAGCCAAAAAAGCTGCAGCACAACTACCATACGATGTGGAAGCATTTGTAATGAGACTTTTCAGCCGCTTCTCAGGTTTGCCACAAGGACCAGAGACTTGAAAGACTTCTTTGAGTTTTGTGGCATGGAATTTGAGAGTCTGTTAAGACATGGGCCAACAAGGTGGCTGTCACTACTCCCAGCCATTGAAAGAGTAGTGAAAAATCTCCCAGTGCTCCAGTCCTATTTCCTCTCTCAGGGAGAAGAGGAGACCCCCCGGCAGATATGGCAGTACTTTTCAGCTAATGAGCATGGTGAGAATGAATTGCCTACGCTGCACCAGTACTATTTGCACTTTCTCTGTGCTGTTCTTGTTGATTTTAATGAACATATAAGTACATTAGAAAAATCAGCACTTACTGCCATGGAAACTTTTTGTGTAATGGTCTCTCTGAAGAAAAAACTGCAGGCAACAGCTGAAAGTGCTTTCTTTGGAGGGAAACTTAGGGCACTTATGAGCACATTAGACAGCACTTCTGCTAACAAACTGAAAAGAGACTTCATTGTGTTCTTGGAGACAGCAGTGAAATACCTGGAGCAGTGGTTTGATTATACTGAAAGCAACTACTTGTTTACACTATCTAAATTATCTCTAAATGAGCCCTTTGCCTTCAGTGACTTGCTTAATGTGACCACTGCCCTGAGTCTGCAGGATGTAGATGAAGATTATCTTTTTAGGGACTACTTGGCAATTAGGCCCTCTCTCGAACAGTTATGTAACACAAGCTTGACCCCAGGAGAGAAGTGGCTGAAGCTGTTCAAAGAAGGGCCTGAACTGACTACACTCTATCCGGTAATTGCTAGGGTTTTATGTATACCGCCCTCAAACGCATTTGCAGAAAGAGTTTTTTCATTGGTGAAATGTAAATGGACAGATGTGCGAAACCGATGTAGTGTGGACTTGTTAAAAGCTGAACTAATGATGAGTGTAAATTACCGGATGAAATGTTGTGACTTTTACTCAAATATTGTTTCAAATCGGGCCCTTCTTCAAGCCATAAAATCAAATTCAAAATACACTTTTAAAAAAGTGATTTATTGTACTAGTGTGCAGTATAAAGTACTAGGGTGCAGTTCGTAATTTTGTGTTTTTCTTTGTTTAGCATTAATTTGCTAGGGTGCATATGTAGTACTAGGGTATGTAGTTTTGTGTTTTTTCTTTGCTTTACCTTTAATTGACAATAAGTCTTAATTTTATACTTGGCTTGTATGTGGTATGTAGATTTTTTAAGTTTTCTTTCTGAATAGCAATGGTTGGTTTATAAATTTTACTTTTTAAATAAAGTGTCTCTTTAATGATTAGTGTGTTTTTTATTCCTTTAAAGTTTATTTATTGCTACAACTGATTAGTGTGCGTTTGCAGTAATAGTTCACTTCATTTAAATGGTTTGAGTTTTCAGTATGCTCTAATGTCATAATGTTGCATCCATAGCTAATACTGCATCTCCTTTAACAACTCTGGTAATGCCGTGGTGGGGGTGTGGCCAGTGTCATTTTGGCCACACCTCTACCCTGTTGACCACACCCCCATGTCCCACTTTGCCCTTGTTAAAAGGTGGCAACCCTATGCTCTTTTAGACAGTAAACACTACAGAAATGTTTATCACAGCAGAAGAACAGCAGTGAGACACAAAATGGAAGTTTTAAACAGATAAAGGAGCAAGGAGACTCTACAGAATGCTTTTAACTGCACACAAATCAGTTATATGATACACTCCTTGACAGGAAATCAGAACAAATAAATAGGTGCTTAACAAGTAGGGAAGATATCAGGCCCTGTAAGGTAGGCAATTTTAGTTTAACCGTGCAGATTAGTTAATAGCAATAAAATACAGTAAAAAGTATGCAGCAGGCAATAAAAAGTGCTCTATATATATATATATATATATATATATATATATATATATATATATATATATATAAATTGCTAGAAGCAATAACTAGGAAAAAAAAAAACAAACAGGACACTTATTGTTATATATCTCAGATCAGAGTTGTAGTCAGTGCCCCTCCTCCATTCGGCTCAGTGTGTATACACAAAGAAGAAACCTTATAGCACTGCTTTGGGTCATCACTAAAAATAATAAACAGGAACTGAAGTCTACAGTGGAATCAACAGGACAAGAAACACTTAAGCTAATGGATGAGCTTAAGAGTAAGGAACTGGAGCTGATGAGTGAAAAAAGCAGTAGATATAACTGGGGAAATTGGCAAATTTGGGTGGAGTGTAAGAGGATGAGACATAAACAGTGAATAATACTGCCCTGGAGATAAGCAAATGCATAAAGGCATAAGCTACATCTGTTAAAGTCCACTTTGTTTTAACAATGGTAGCATCTGGTTCTGAGAGAAGCCCTCTGTATTAAAATTAAATAAACAAGAAAGTGTTAATTAAATGGGTGAAAGGACCCTCTGCCAGGCAAGTCAGCTATTATGGTTTGTGAAATGTATCAAGTATATGCTATGTTCAAAAGGGAATAAACAATAAAGAAGGAATAAATAAATAAATAGAGCAGCTTAAAAAAGACAAAGCTAAAAACAATGGGGTACAAAGCACAGATTCAGACAGCTTTTAAATATTGTTATCAAAGTTGAAAGAATAAAGGATTTTGCAATAAAATACATTTTCTGAATGATATGAAGTCTGAAATTAAAATGTCTGTCATTTAGTGATTATCCTCAATAATGTCAGAAAACCATACATTTTATGAAGAACAGACCAGAAATATGAGGCAAAAACCTGGACAGTCTGTGAAATTCAGGACAGTTGTCAGACATGGAAATATTAAAAGAGTTATGAAATTAAATACCTTTAATGCAAGTGTCATACAATTACCATTACTACTTTTCATACCTCTCAACCTCTGCAAAAATCAGAGTCAATGCCAAAAATGAAAGGACAAAGACCAAAAAAAGTCAGGAGCAAATTTTAAATACTGGTCTTATATACCTAGAAGGTTGCAGGACAACAAGCTTTGCATTAATATGGATTTTCTGGCTGATATGAAGTCTACAACTCAAACAGCAGTTTACTATTTTAGTGACCGTTACCCTCAGCAATTTGCCAGGAAACCACTTTTTTTAGGAGGACCAGAAAACTAAAAAAAGAATCACAGCATAACTCAACTGTACTAGACTTTCGGGGACATCCTGACTCAAATTTTACCTCCATCCATCTTAAGCCTTCCTAAAACTGGTGACTTTTAGAGAAAAAGTGATGAACCACACAATTAATGACAATTAAAATTATTTTGCTTCAGAAGAGTTATATTAATTCACATTTTCTTACTCAAGTTAACAGTACTATTTAAGTGTTAACTGATTATATCTGGATTTATCCAAGACTCTATTTAGCTTTTTCCCTGATTAGGTGCAATCTATGAATATGTGGATAAATTAGGAGAGTCATCTCCCCTACTGTGCAAGTATGACTCTGAGTAAGTCACTTAACCAGCCAGTGCTCACTGGTCGCCCCTGAAAAGATACTATTTGTCCAGCAGGCTTACCCAGTCAACAAAAAGGAAAAATAAAATGACATTCCACAAACTCAGACAGTTGAGTGCTATGCTATTTTTGTGTGCGACAGTATCAGTTCACAGCTACAACTAATGTAAAGCTAATTATTACAATTTTATTATTACTGTGTGGCTGTGGACACACTTATTTCAACAATGCAAGTTGTAGAGGAAATCAGATAAGATGCAAGAAATGTGGAGACGGCATAAATATTGCAGTGAGTACAGAAATCTCCTTGAGCAACCTTATATTGATCAGGATTTGATACAGGAATGGTTAAGGAAAGGCGAACTGAAACCAAAAGATGAAACATTAATAATGGAGGCTCAGGTTAGTGGACCAAGTACATGTTAGTTTACAAAGTCCATTGAATATGTGGGAGAAATGGACAAATGCAGGTTTTGTAAAAAAGAACTGGAAACAGTTGCACATCTTGTTGCTGGGTGTGATACACTCATGGCAGAGAGCCTATATAGTGAAAAAGACACAACAATGTTGTAAAACTATTGCCTTGGAGAAATACTGAAGTAGTTGAGAAGCACTGGAAACATGAACCACAAAGTACTGTAGAGAATGATGAAGTTTAAATCACATGAGATCACCCATTGCCAACAGTTCAAAAAGAGATGTGAGAAAACCAGATATAGTAGTCTAAAAAACAACATCCATCGATTACAGCATCTTGCACAAACACGGTTATAAAGCACCAGGATTTGCAAGCAAAAGCAACATGGAAGAAAGATACGCGGACAGTTCCAGCAGTAGCAGGGGCAATAGGTCTAATACAAAAAAATAGCCATATTTATATACACTACCAATACATGTTTGTAACTCCATATGAATTACAGGAGGAGTCAATTCTGGGCGCATTGTGGGTGTTATGAAGAGCATTTTTTGCCAACAAAGACTGAAACAACACTAATTTCATGAACTTTAATCACACTTTCACCTAGGAATGTGGTCCATTCCTGTCATGGTATTGAATTTTAATCATACCCTGACCTAGGAATGGGGTCCACGCCTGTCATGGTATTAGAAACTCAAATGACCTGGAGAAATTAAAACAAGAGATAGGTGGTGCATAAGCAGCCATACCTCTCAAATGTGCCTCATTACCATGAACGCTCCTCATTTTGGGTCTTGCAATTCCATAATTTTCAGTGTTGGAATTTTTTTTAATCGTTATCCATGGTAAACCGTACTGAATAGGGTCGTGTCATAAGATCACAGGAGATTACTAGGCTATTGACCTGGAAGTCATTTCAAGCCTAGCCATTTCATCACAATGTACTGCCATAGAAATGTTAGTCAACACTCGATTGCATTTAGTAATGACTGCCCATGTCCAGGATGGTTGACTGATATTCCCAGTAAGAATTTACAGTGTCTGATCCACCCAGGTTCCTTTTAAACTGTGTCATAGAGGTGCTCTGTTTCACATGAATAGGTAGCCTATTCCAAAGACACAGCAGTCTCTGGGAGATGTTGTAAATCTGTCCCTCAAACATGCCCTATTTAAGTCGCAGGCCATATTTAGGTCCCTGGAATGGGTGGCCCTAGCCCTGTTTGATTTACAGATATGCGGCAAGTTCATTAGGTTTGGTTCTGAGACTGCTCTGTAAGCCAGGCATAAGTCACCCCTAAGAAGTCTATATGATACAGAGTAAAGTGACAGGGACTTTAGTCGGTCTGTGTACGGCACGTGCTGGAGTCCCTTGATCTCCTTTGTTAGACTGCTTCGAGGTCTCTCCAATTGCTGTAGGTGCTTTGTATGGTACATGCCAAATGAGGCGTTATATATTCAGGTATGGTTCAGATTAGTGGCGAGTATAGAGGGTTATAACCACTTTTGCTCGAGGCAATGCCTTTACTAATAAAGTGTGTTACACAGAAAGCCTTCCTTAGTACAGCAGACACGATGGCCAAAAATAAGGTTGTGGTCAGCTTGTGAACCCAAGTCCCTTACCACTTTGTAGGTACTTAGGTTATTGTTATTGATTTGACAGTATGAAGGGACATTGTGCCGAAGGGAATGTTGATGCATTTCTTTGCATGCAGTTTGAGACTGTGAGTAAGACACCAGTCCTTGGTCTCCATAAGACCCTCCTGGAGTATACCAACAATTTGTGGATTCAATAATTGCAACCAGTCTTCAGTCACCTGCAAACCTGGTCAGCCATAACCCCTTAGTTTTGACCGGAACATCTTTGAAGTATATACCAATCATATAAAGTCATCAAAAATAACATTTTCCAAGTATCAAAAACACTTTTAACCAACCTGTGAGCTTTTTAGTTGAATATGTTTCTAAGCATAGCCTGCCTTAGGCATAGGTCAACTAGGTGGCTGCCTAGGGTGCTGCTCTAGCAGGGGCACTTTTCCAGTAATACAGCCACAGGATGGTGCTGGGGGGCAGTGTGGAGGCCTTTTGCCTAGGGCACCAGTGGCTCAAAAGCTGGTCCTCTTTGTAAGCCATTAGTAAGTGTTCCTCATTATGAGAAACTATGACCCTCATTTGAGAGCTATATACCAAACGTTCACACCAGTGCTTCTGTTGTGGTTGGGTCTTTACCTATGAGACTCTCACCTTCTAGTTCCCTAAGATTCCTCCCCATTAATTTACTGTTGTGTACAACAGTATGTAGATGGGTTGCAAATTGGCTCAAGGATAGAGCACACAGGGTTAGAGTTGCTGGTGCCATGTCAGACTCTAAGCCGGTCACGAGCGGTGTCCCACAGGGCTCAGTCCTGGGCCCCCTCTTGTTCGGCATTTATTTTTCTGAAGTGCAGGCAAACATAGGGGGATTGTGGCTGACAAAATTTGCAGATGACTGCAAACTGGGCACCATAATTGACACTCCATCAGACACATGCATCCTCCAGAAAGGTCTCATAGAAATGGATAACTGGTGCCAGAGCCATGGCCTTAAGCTAAATGCCAAAAAATGTATAGTCATACCCTTTGGGAAAAACAAGGTAACCCCTAATTACCACATAGGTGGTAATCCATTAAACACGGAAGAAGTTATCAGGGACCTGGGGACCCAAGTTGACAGTAACCTCTCTTTTGACACTCACATTGCCAAAGTGGTTAGGAAGACCTTCTACATTGCCCACCTGATCATGAAGGGATTCACATCCAGATCAGGAGAGGTCATTGTACCCCTGTACTCTTCACTTATCAGACCAATGGTTGAGTACAACGCCCCATTGAATGTACCTTACCCGACACCTGCAGCAGTTGAAAGACCCCAAAGTTCCTCACCAAAAGGATAAAGGGGCTCAAACATATGTCATACGATGCCCGACTGAAGAAACTCAGCTCTATTCAGTCGCATACCGCTGCTCAGAGGTGATCTGTGCCTGACATACAAGGCCATGTCCAACCCGGAATTAATGGACATGCTACACCTCAAAAAATCCAAATCCACCAGAGCTACGAGAGCAAGAGACTTAAACCTCAACACGGACATAAATAGGACGTGCTGGAGGGAAAGATTCATCACCCAGAGACTCCCTACACTATGGAACAGAATCCCAGTCCATGTGAGGCAGAGCCCCTCACTGACTCTGTTCGAGAAATCTTGACTAGTGGATGGGAGATCGTAGGTTTACCCCGGGAATCATCTCTGTGTCACTGCTGGACGGAGGCACAGCAAACTAATCCTAAGGGTGGTGAAAGCCACACACTTTGGCTAGGCTTATAAATGCCCTAGGGCAGATAGCCTAGTATGAACCTATGAACCTATGTGTACTCTGTGTTCTTCAAAAAGATATTTACTCAGTGGAAGCGACCCAAACCCCTTAAGCAGAAAAACTGCAAAACTAATCATTTCCTCACAATTATAATACACCAGCAGGCATTTACATACAGCAGATGAGGGACGCAAACCTAGAGACTACAGGCCTTTGTATTAGAAACGTACCTCGCAGAATGCGCAGTAGCAAGTCCCGCCCACCACCTAACAATTGGTGACAGTAAGGTAATATTCATAACCATAGCCAGCTTTATGCATTAGCGAACCCTGCAGTCGCTGGGAGCCCCCAACCACAGCGAGTTATCATCTTGATATTTGATAACATGTCTTTCAAACCAACAAAAGCTAGTACAGCAATCTTGTACAATTAATAAACCAGGTGGGTAATAACTCTTATTTGCATTTCCTGTAAAATTCAAAGATATCTCTGGTTATAGTAACAGTGTTTTATCAAGTAACAGGCTTCACAATGCCATTTAATATATTTTACCACAGGCACAGTGCCCCTGGCTTAGCTAAACCCTTTTAGTGGACATTCTCTTCACTAAACTAACATATCCAGCTATAGGTACTTATTAATACTCATGGCTGCAGGGGGCCACCCTTAGTCATCCTTGAATGTTTGGGGGGGGGGGCCACAAAAGCTGCTACTGGTTGTGGAAAAATGAGAAAAAATGTGGCAATTTCCTGATTATGCTCTTTAACCAGAACAGGGCTATGATAGGACCCTGTTAGGATAAAGCTGATAATGAACATGAATAAGGTAAGCAGTAGAGAGATCAGCAGACCACAGTGGCTGATCTCAAAAGCTGATGCGTCCAACCTTCAGGGATGGTTTCCTGTGGTAGGGAGTTTTATAAATATCGGCAGAACTCCAGATACTAGAACTCTCAACTTCTTTGCTGAAGAATTTGCAGAGTGCCAAAAATAATAGCAGAATAAAGGCTCAGAATTGAGAACATGTTTTAAGTATTCCATTAATTCACTTAAAGCTAATAGGATACTATTTTTCATCATCATGCATCTTTGGATGATAAGAAGCATAAAACTCTTATATCTGGATTTATTTACTGTTGTTAATACTGAATGATTTACCAAGCAAATCAAACTTTTTACAAAGCACAGAGCAAAATTATGAGGCAAAAATCAGGGGAGTGACAGGTATGAATTATTCTTAAATGAGGTAAATAAAAGCGACTTATCCCCATTGTTTGATGACTGCAACACAACAGTCACTGAGATTTATTTACGAACAGGGATGATTGACCAGTAAAAAGCTGAATGAACTGAAA
>NC_056726.1:842053072-842064784 GCF_019279795.1 Protopterus annectens | reverse complement strand
GGCTTCCCACTAATCATCACCTCCCATCTTAACATAGCTTCCACTACTCTTTCCCATAACTTCATGCTGTGACTGATCAGTTTAATCCCTCTGTAGTTACTACAGCTCTGCACATCACCCTTATTCTTAAAAATCGGTACCAAAACACTTTTTCTCCATTCCTCAGGCATCCTCTCACTTTCTAAGATTTCATTAAACAGTCTAGTTAAAATCTCCACTGCCATTTCACCTAAACACCTCCATGCTTCCACAGGTATATCATCTGGACCAACAGCCTTTCCGTTCTTCCTTGTTAATCCACTGCACTTCATGATTCACTATCCGCACATCATCCAACCTTCTCTCCCTCTCGTTCTCTTCATTCATCCACCCCTCAAAGTGCTCTTTCCATCTGCTCAACACTCTCTCCTCACTTGTAAGTTTCTCTCATTATCCTTTATCACCCTTACCTGCTGCACATCTTTACTAGTTCGGTCCCTCTGTCTAGCCAATCGGTACTGGTCCTTTTCTTCTTCCTTAGTGTCCAACCTTTTATACAACTCTTCATACGCCTTATCCTTAGCCTTCGCCACCTCTCTCTTTGCCATGCACCTCATCTCCTTATACTCTTGTCTACTTTCTTCATCTCTTTGACAATCCCACTTCTTCTTCACCAACCTCTTTCTCTGTATACTCTCCTGTACTTCTTCATTTCACCACCAGGTCTCCTTGTCCTCCTTCCTCTTTCCAGATGTCACACCAAGCACCTTTCTAGCCATCTCTCTTACTAGCTCTGCTGTAGTTACCCAGCTATTCGGTAACTCTGCACTACCACCCAGTGCCTGTCTTAACTCTTCCCTGAGCATTACCTCACAGTTACCCTTTTTCAATTTCCACCATTTGATCCTAGGTGCTGCCCTCACACTCCTCCTCTTCTTGATCACCAATGTCATCTTACAAACCACCATCCTATGCTGCCTAACTACACTTTCCCCGGCCTCCACTTTACAGTCACCAATCTCCTTCAGACTGGCCTTTTTACATAAGATGTAATCCACCTGTGTGCATCTTCCTCCATTCTTGTATGTCACCCTATGCTCCTCCATCTTGTTAAAATACGTATTCATCACAGCTATGTTCATATGTTATATATGTGGGGGGGGCACAGGGGGGCTTGCCTCCCCTGCATTTGTGTAGTGTAGTTTTGTGTATGGTGGTTTGTTGTATTTTAATTGTTTTGTGGTGTGGGTGTTGTGTGATGTATGATGTGTGTTTGATGTTGTGGTTTCTTGATTGTGAAGTATCGGTGTTCTGATGGTTTTGGTTTTATACTGTTGAAATGCTGAAATTCGATATTTCAGGAATATGAAGTGAAACCTTATATGTGTGTGTGTGTGTATATAATGTGTATATATATAATATATATATATATATAAAATGTATATATATAATATATATATATATATTGTGTAGATATACATGTGTGTGTGTATATAATATTATATACACACACACGTGTGTGTGTGTGTGTGTGTGTGTGTGTGTGTGTATGTATATATTGCATTACATGAGAGAGAGGTTAATCTTCTCATCCATGTTAAGAACATAGAGCCATGATCAGCAAGCTTTATCTGTAAAAATGCAAGGTTTGTGATATAAAAAAATGAGAACACAATCATTTTTAAACTTTCCCACCTTTAATGTCACCTAAAACTTGCACATTTCAATTGAAAAACAAACAAATCTCTTAGGGGAAAAATATAAAAAACTTAAAAACATACAATAATCTGGTTGCATAAGTGTGCACACCCTTAAACTAATACTTTGTTGTAATTAAAGCAAAAGGTGCTTCACCGTTCAGTCTTCTTGGGGTACACACCTGCCATCAATTAAAGAGACTCTGATTAACCCCAAATAAAGTTCAGGTGTGGCTCCGTTAGGATTTTCCATACATAAATACTCTGTTGCCCGCTAAAGGCATAGTTCTGGGAAGCTTACAAAGCATTAAAGGGATCTCTGTTGAAAGAAGGCCCTCAAAACTGATGAAAAAGACGAGGCGAAACTGGTCAGGAGGCTGCCAAGAGACCTACAACAACACTGAAGAAGCCAAAGCAGGGAATTTCTGCAGCAAGTACTGGTGCTACATTTGACTTTCATCAGTTAGAACTGGGGCTTTAGTCAAGGTGGAACTTTTGACCCAAAACATTCAGGCATCTGCTAGAAAGGTGAAGATGAGGAGGAATTTCACCTTTCAGCACGACAGTGACCCCAAGCATGCATCCAATTCTATAAAAGAATAACTTCACCAAAAGAAAATTAAATTTTTCCCTTTTTTTTGGAGCCGTAGTCCTGGCACTTGGTGCACTATATATATATATATATATATATATATATATATATATATATATATATATATATTCATACTAGTTAAACTGGTATTATGATGCACTTTATGAACACGTCATAAAATTCTGTACTGTATTTCAATAGTGCTCGCGTCCTGAATGTAAAGAGAAACAGTCCTGGATGTCAGTATCTGAATTAAACAAATATTCTGAGGTAATATTAAGAGGACAAGAAATAAGGTTGTATGTTAGAATTTTTGGATGAATAGTTGAATAACAATTGGTCATCGAAAGGGAACAAACTTCTGTACATTGAGGATAAAAATTAAGATGAAATTTTAACATATGGAATAAATGAATGGAACCAGCATTGGTGATGAGTAACATTTTTACGTCTGATTTTTAGTACTGTTAGCGAGTGATATTTTGAGATGGTATCTGCACGTTGATCAATCGAGGCTGTTTTTAGAAAGGGTAAGTTGACTGTTCAGTTACATCAAGGCAGATGTAAAATGAGATGCTGGAATGATGTTTGACATTGGTAACTCTTTATATTTCATTTTTTCATAGGGTTTTACTATGCTTCTGGCCTAAGATGATCATCGAAGCTTGGCCATATCGCCCACTACTGGTGGGAGACTTAACATCATTAAGTAGATTTTTCCCAAATATTCCCTGGCTTTAAAGGCTATTAGGAAAGTACTCTGCTTGAGGGTAAGGGCACCCTGTTCCAGAAATGTAGCTGGCTCTCATGCCACCAAGTGTTGTGATTTTATAGGTCTAGGTTTGTAGAGCAGGTTTGTTCTTTACCATTTGTTCTGTTTAGGTGAAAGTTCAAGGGGTGCTGGGTCATTCATAGTCTAAGTAGCAAAAGGTACTGAGACTCAAGATCTTTTTGGTAGGGAAACCTTGAGGTCTCTAAAGCCAGTTAAGGTGCTTAGCAGGGCAAATGCTGAAGGCTGCCTTGTATTCAATGATGGACCTAATAAGGGATGAGTAAAGTGGGTTTGTAAAGTCTTTGGACCTTTAGGTGCATGTTGTCATCTGTTCAGTTGGTACATTTCTTTCTCATCCCCTTTGTTAGGTGTGTCTGGATCTCCTGTTGGTTTATATTGAAAATAAATGTCCATGAGGCATTAAATTTGCTTATCTTTGTCACTTGTTAACCACTGTTAAGGTAGACTGGCCTTGAGTCCCTCTTCAGCCACAACCCAGACCATAACCGTAAGACACTGTTACTGTATTTAACAGAAACATCCTCTGTGCATTTTGCAGTGAATTCTTTAGTTGATTACACTGACTTTATAAAAAGTGCATACAAGATTTAGCAGAGTTTAAAGTTTTTTGAGATCCTGACTTAACAGTGTTGGTTATGTTGTGCAGAGTTGTACAGTTAAAGAAAATGTACTCTCTGACTTCACTTACAGTTTGTTCATGTTTAGACAAAAGATATTTTTATTGACTCTAATTCATGACTTTAATTATCCTTTGTTAAAGCAAGAACATTTTTGTAGTTTATTTGAAACAATCCGATTTTATGGTAGAGCACTGGTGGACAGATCACTGAATAGGTGGAGTGGGCATCTTTAGTCAAATTTAGGGGCCTGTAGCTAGCTTGATTTGAATAGGGGTCTTGTCACCGGTTAACTGCACCTGGAGTGTCTCCTGTGTGTCATACTGTTTGACCAGCCTGGAGGTGTGTGTCTCTTTAATACATATTGAAACTCCACCCCTTTTAGCTTTGCTGTCTACAGTTTGGGGTCTTGAATGTATGATAGGATGAGTAGCCAGGTAAGGCTGGGGTGCTCTCCGCAGCTTTGAACCAGGTTTCTGTGACTGCACAAATGTCAGCATCTTCCAGGGTTAAGAATGCTTGCACTGAGTGCAGTTTCATGTTTAGACTCCTAGCGTTTAGCAATATGACCTTTAATTTGCATTTTGTTGAAATGTTCATGTTGGTTTTATCAACCTTAGGACTATTCCTAAAAAAAGGCAATATGGGGGAGGCAAGGGCCTTTGCCAGAAGTCTGAAGCCCAAGTGAGACAGATGCAGCCCATCTCTAGCAAAGTGTCATGGTCTGTCAATCATATCTTCCCAGGCTGTCAGGTACTGGATCCCTCTGGAATGACGCCAAAAACTAAGCCAGTTGTTAGTCGGTCATTTTCTGTTTGTATTGAGGCATCTTTCTGGGTTACGGTAGAATGCTAGGGACATACCTGCCTGGGACACACATTCAGCGAGCTCAATCATGCTTCTCTTCATATAGTCCAGGGAGGTACGTCTCAAGTCGTTCACCCCAACATGGACTATGACAGAGTCATAACAGTACCTGTTGTTGAGAGACTTGAGTGCGTGTGTGATATTGATAATTCTGACACCTGACAGACAACTAACTGTGACTTTCTCCTTATCTAGCCTGGTGAGAGGCACATCTGTGTGTCTCACAATGGAGTCTCATATGACTAATATGTTGGGTTTATTGTTAGGCCTTTGTGGTTGCGAGACTCTGGTGTGTGGATTGTGCATAGTATGTGGTGTGGAGGAGGGTTGTAGAGCTCGTGTGTGTTTTTGCCTCTGATGTCTCCTTTGTTTGGGTGTGTTTTTGTTGAGAGTCTCCACATATGTGTGTTGTGTAGTTCAGGGTGGTGGTTGAGGTGTATTGATTGTGTTGTTAACCTTCTCAGTGCCAGATATACTGGCTTGTGAGGGAAAGAGCATAGACTGTAGGTTCTTAATGTAATTGCATCTTTCACAAATTGCGTGAGTACTAAGTATATGAAAACTGCCTGGCTGGGATTTCAGCAGGTTACCATTGCTGAGTTAAGTCAACATTGTCATTGACTTATGGCACGTGTAGACTTAATGACTGAAAGACTAGAACTGTTTTAATGTTAACAGGAAGACTGTTCTGGGACACAGGGATACATTTTAAAAGATGATTTTTTGAGTATAATAAAAGATCTTTTAAAAGTCTAATATACAGAATCTTAGATGAATGATGTTGGATATTGGTTGTTAATCTGGAAACAACAGGTTTGTTGATTGCAGTTTGTTAGTGTGAAAATTGAAATTGCTATTATATGTGTGGCTGTAGTATTGATGAGTAAACAGCTTTTTATAGAGTTAACAGTAGTTCTGCCCTGCGCTTCATATTGTATTAAAATAAGTTTTGTTTAATGTGGTCTGTTGAAGGACTATGTGAAGAGGCTGTTGTAGTATTAGGGAGGCAATATTCTATTTTTGTAATAAGAGTAAATATTAACAGTTTCACAAGATTATGGGGTTAGTCGTATTTGTTAATTTTATAGATGGCTTTAAGTCTAGAAATAACTTTGTATGGAATTTTTAATGTTTTGAGAAGTACTAAACAGTGTCCAACAGCCTAGGTACTCATGTAGAGATATGAGCTGTCGAATTCCCTTTATGGGCCTGTGCTTGACAGTGATACTGCTTTTATAACACAGTGAGATGTGCGGAGGAGCAGTGGAGAATTGACTAATAAAAGGTTTTTGCTTAGCCATTGCCAGAGCTGTTAAGAATGTGAGAAAAAATTGTCAGGATGTGATAAAAGTAATTATCTACACCATGTGTATATTTAGTTTCTAAGCTATTTTCTAAGCTGTTGATGAAAATAAAGGGAGGGTAGGTATTAAAAGGGTTCCTTGAGCTTCAACAGGTGGTAGTTTGTCTTCAGAAAATAAGATTCTTACTTGAATAGCTGCTTGATCCTGATTGTGAACATAGTTTTTATAGGTTCATAGGAGGTTACTAGGCTAGCGGCCCTAGAGCCTTTACAAGCCTAAGCATGTTAATCCCAAGTATCCCCATGTTTTTTTTTTTTTTTTTAGATGGTTTGCAGAGCGAATTTATGAACGGAGTGGGTCTGTGATCAGCACTGGCTACCCCTGTCCAAGAGGGACATGGGTGCCACCCTAGGGGCGAATTTGTGGTCTCCCATCCGGGTGTCTAGTTTGCATTTGAATAGTGTCATTGAGGAGCTCTGTTTTACATGAATAAAAAGTCTATTTCAGAGAAGCAACTGTCTCTGGGAGACTCACCTCTCTCTCCAGCATGTTCCGTTAATGTCACCACCTAGGTTGAGATCCCTAGACCAAGCGCAAGTGACCCTGTGCCAATTGACTTGCAAATGTGCAGCATTTCCATTATGGCAGGGTCAGAGATTACCCTTTAGTCCAGGCAACAGTCAGCCTGAAAGTGACGGTGCTTTCATCCTGCCCGCATAGGTCATGGTTTGGAGTCCTTGTAGTTTCTTGGTGAGAAACATCTGAGGTCTCCCCAACTGCTGCAGGTGTCTGGTGAGGATAATGCAAAAGGGTGCATTATGCTCTCTTAGTGGTCTTTTGAGGGGTAAGTACAGTGGAGTTGTTATAACATCCCTCGACTTGGAAGCTATGCCCTTGCTTATGACGTAGACTATGTAGAGGGCTTTCCTTACCACTGTGAAACTTTGGTCACAGTTCAAATTGCTATCACCCTGTGTTCCCAAGTCCCCAACCACCCACTGGGTTGGAACTTGGTGGGGGGGGGGGTTACTATCTATGTTGTAATTTATAGAGAATTATGTTTTGCCAAAGGGAATAATGCATTTTTTTTGTATTTGATGACAAAGCCATGGTCTAAAACTAATCATTTGTTGTGTTAGCCCTTCTTGTATTATGTTGACATTGTTGGTGGACTCGATGATTGCTCTTAGTTTGCAATCAGCAAATGTGGGGGAGCCAAAGGCCATCTACTTTGGCCTGGACTTCTGAGACATAGATGCCAAACAGTAAGGGGCCATGCACAGACCCCTGTGTGAACTCCGCTGGTGATGGGTCTACTGGTGGAGGTGGAGTCACCAGTTCTGACAGTTTGTTCTGTCACTGAGCCAATTAGTTACCCATCTAGTAACTTGAGGATCAGTCCCTATCTGGGAGAGTTTCTCAATGATGCTAGAGTAGGGAATTGTTTCAAGTCTTGGCAAGGTCAAGAGAGGCTGTGTTCACTCTTACCTTCATCCATGGCCTTGGTGACATTCTCAAAGAAGTCTACCTGGCTTAATAAGCGTGATCAACCCTTAGGTGACCACCAAATGCAGGATCGAACCCAGTTTGGCTTTGTCCTTGTTTGATAAGGTCCATGATGATTCTTTTCATGGCCTTGTAGATGAGGCTGATTAGACTTGTCCCAGGGTCAGCTGATGCCCCTCTTTGTGCAGGGGGACTACTGTTGCTGTTCTCCATTCTGCAGGATCATAGCCAGTTTTCAAACTATGATTAGAGAGACTGCCAAGTGAGTTTGTTAGGTCTTGTTTTAGATTGGTTTGGTAAACAAACTGGGATATTATCTGGTCCCACTGAGGCCGTGTTTTTGGTCTGTTCTGTAGAGATACCAGGCAAAGGGCTGGTGTCCAGTATGCTTTGGGATATGGTAGGTGGAGATGGGGGTTGCTCTGAATCTGTCACTTACCAGGTTAGTGATATCTTCCTGTGCAGTATGAGTGATCCCATCTACAACCAGTTTGGCACATAGCTGGGCATTCCCTTTTAGACTTTGCACATAGTTAAGGCATTATTTATGATTGTTATTGGCTAGGGATGCAATTTTAGTTTAACAATTTGCTTTAGAATTGCTTTAGAAGATTTTACAAGATTTCGGATTTTCTCCTTAAGGCTTAGGAGAGAACTTTTCCTCTGCATAATGATAACCCTCTTATTTTTGGACAAATGTTTCTTCCTTTTGTTGTATAATCTGTTTATAATTGAATTCTACCACAGTGACTTATTTTTAAGGGAAGACTTGGTTTTGATCCGGTCAGGTACAGCAGAGTTTATGCTGTCGTTTGATGGCATTTGCGTACACATCTGCATAGTGATCATTGATGTCTGTGATTGCGGATGGTATGAAAGCTTTTTATACCATCGCTTGGTAGGCTGTAGTTAGCTATGGTAATTTTTTTTTTATATATATAATTTTTGTTCCCGTGAGTGCATCTGCTTCAGTAGTTACTTCAAACAAGACTGATTTGTGGTCTGACCTAACCAGGGAGGGCATTACACATAGGAAAGCACAGTGACCCCCATGTTAGTGAGTACTATGTCCAGAACATTAGAGCTCCTAGTATAGGAACCCCTGGGAGAGCATGTTTTTGCTCGTGTATGTCTCTCAGTCTATGGAAGGATAGTTGAAATCTCCCATGATTAGGGTGTTGGGCTGTATGGCGAGGAATTCCAGTAAATCGAAGTAGGTGATGTGCTTATCCTGATTCATGGTGAGAGAGCTATAGCTAGCAATGATGTGGTATGGTACTTTCCCAGTAGTTAGTTGGACATGGAGTAGTTCAAGAGAGTCATGCTGTTTGATCAGTCTCTAAGTGTATTTGGTTTTAATGAAGATAGATGCACCTCCACCTTTGGTTACTTCACACTCACTTTGAGGTCCTGAATGTGTGGAAGGCACTATGACCTTGCGTGGCAGGGGTGTTGTTAGCATTCTTGAACCATGTCTTGGTAAATGCACAGACAGCAGCATCCTTGAAGATGAGGAGAGCTTCCAGGGAGTGCAGTTTCGTATTTAAACTCCTAGCATTAAGCCGTATGACCCTGAGTTTGTTTCTATTAGATTTTGTTACATTGGAAAATCTGTTGTTTTGACATTGCCTAAAAAGGCACTATGGGGAGGCAAGGTTCTTTGCCAGTATCCAAAAGCCTAGGGGGGACAGGTGCAGACCATCTCTAGCAAAGCAGCGAGGTCTGTCTACCATATTCTCCCAGGCTGACAGATACTGGATCCCCCCTGGACTGACACAGAAGCTGAACCAGTTGTTGAAATCAATCATTTTTTGTTTATTATGGCATCATCCTGTGTGAGGGTAGTATACTGGTCAGGCCTAGGGACATACCTGTATGGGACACAGAGTTCTTCATGTCTGTCTTCAAATAGTCCCGAGAGGTACGTCTGAAGTCATTCACTCCAGTATGGACTGTCATTACTTGTTGAGTGACTTGAGTGCATGTGTGATTTGTCAGATCCTGGCATCTGACCGTGACCACCTCCTTGTCCAGTCTGGTGAGGGAGACCTCTGTGCATCTCACTATGGAGTCTCTTATGACCAAAACAATTGATTTGACAGACTGCGCAGTGGTAGTGTTGTCAACTCACAGCAAGAGGGTCTCCTGTTCGATTCTCGGCTGGGGTATCTTCTGTGCTGAGTCTGCATGTCCTCCCTACATTCATGTGGGTTTCCTCCGGCTGTTCCGGTTTCCTCCCACGTTACAAAGACATGCTTCTGGAGCATTTCTCCCCAGGCCACCGCCAAAAATCGGCTTTGCTCCAAGTCGGACTTTCCCGGTAACCGAATGTTAAATAAAATAAAAATAAATAAAATTTGTTTTCCCTTAGGGGCTTATTTGTTGAGACACAGTGTGTGTTGTGTGTGTGTTGTGGTGTGTGTGTTGTGGTGTGTGTGTTGTGGTGTGTGTGTTGTGGTGTGTGTGTGTGTGTGTGTGTGTGTGTGTGTGTGTGTGTGTGTGTGTGTGTGTGTGTGTGTTGTGGTGTGTGTGTGTGTGTGTGTGTTTTGGTGTGTGTGTGTGTTTTTTTTTTTTGTTTTTTGCTTAGTGGTGAGTGTGGATGAAATGCATTTGGGAAGTATCTGATCCTTCGGTAGGCTTTTTGTGAGTATCTCCATGTATGTGGGTTTTTATGTGTCGTGGCCTTATTTTGTGTGAGAGGTGAGGGTTGCATGATAGGTGGAGTGTGTGTGCTGACAACCACCCTTTTTGATGTCTGGTTTATTTATATGAGAGAATTGACTCCACTTCAACAGTGCATTTGCATCACTCGTATAGGGTGTTCATAGGTCTGTACTAGGCTAATGGCCCTGGAGCCTTTACAAGCCTAGCTCATAGAAGTGCCCTGGCATTGTGTCCCCCGACGTTAGTTCCCAGTGCCTCTATCAAGTAGAGCCACTGGAGTGATCCCCGGGGTGAACTTTCTATTTCCCATCCCCACTCATCAAGATTTCTCTTGAAGAGGGCCAGTGAGGTGCTCTGCTTGACATATATGGGAAGTCTTTTCCAGAGCATTGGCAGTCTCTAGGTTATGAACCTGTTCCTCCACCATGTTCTGTTGTTTGTGGTAATGAGGTTGAGGTCTCTGGAGCATGTGGTGCAGGGGGGGTTGGGATTTCTTTAGATGTAGCATTTCTAACAGAGCTAGGTCAGACATGGCTTTGTAAGTCAAGCAGAGATCGCCTCTTAGTAGACAATATGAGACCGAGAATAGCTAGAGTTTGAGTCTGTCCATGTAGGACACGAGTTTAAAGCCTAGGATCCTCTTCATGAGGTACTTTTGTGGCCTTTCCAGCTGTTGCATGTGTCTAGTGAGGTACATGCCAAATGAGGCATTATACTCTGATTGGCCTAATGAGGGAAGAGTAGAGAGGTGATGACCTCATTTTGAACACAGTGGCAATGTGGTGATTGAAGGAGAGGTTGCTGTCCACCTGTGTCCCCAGATCTCTTATAAATGCATTCAGTGTTTAGTGGGCTCCCATCGATGTGGTAATTAGTGCGAGCTGAGTTTTTCCCAAAGGGGATAACTATGCATTTTATGACATTAAGCTTAAGGCCATGGTTTTGACACCAGTCATTGGTGTCAGTGTGGTCTTTCTGTAGGATGTCTACTTCATCTGGAGAGTTAATAATGGCTCCCAGCTTTCGGTCATCTGCGAACATGGTCAGGCAGAGTCCCTCCCTGTTGGCCTGGACTTCTGAGAAGTAGATGCCAAACAGGAGAGGACCCAGGACTGACCCCTGTGGGACTCCACTTGTGACTGGTTGGCAGTCTGACTTGGAGTCTGCTACTTTCACACTGTGGGTTCCATCTGTGAGCCCATTTGCAACCCACCTAATTATATAGGGGTTGATGCCTAGTTTGGTGAGTTTATCAATAATTCCTGAGTGGGGAATGGTATGAAAGGCCTTGGCCAGATCGAGGTAGGCTGTATGAACTACCTTGCCCTCATCCACAGCTCTGGTGACTGACTCGAAGTCAACTAGGTTCAGCAGGCATCATCTACCTTTCATAAAACCAAATTGAGTAGGATCTAGAGGTTGGAGATTCCTTATATCCTTGTTAATTGGGTCCATTATGATGCGCTCCATAGCCTTGTATGTCATACTCGTCAGGCTAATGGGGCGATAATTCCCAGGGTCTGTAGTCGCACCTCCTTTATGGAGAGGGATTACTCTAGCAGTGTGCCATTTGGTAGGGACAAAGCCTGAGGTGAGGCTATGATTGAACAGGGTCCACAGATGTGGTGCCAGTTCACTTTGTAGTTCATGTAAAACACGTCCAGGGATACTGTCGGGTCCCATGAAAGCTGTA